>NC_133957.1:701607-754107 GCF_031877795.1 Strix aluco | reverse complement strand
AGTTTCGTCCGTCCGTCCGTCCCGCTCGGGCAGGGCCGGCGGGTTCTCCCCCCGCCGCAGCCTCCTCGGTGCCCCCCGGCCGCCCTGGCACCTCCTGCGGCCCCGGGGGGGTTCTTGGCGAGGTCTCCGAGGTGGGGGGTCGCGGCCCCCAGCCCCTTTTTTCCCAGCTAATTCATCCACTTTCGGCAGTTCCAGGCTCCACAGTGGCAGGGGATCTTGTGCTGATCGTCCTCAAAGTCGAACTGGTAGTCGTAGGTGAGCTGCAGGGGAGGGGGGGGGGGAAAGGGAGTTGTCACCCACGGCACAGCCCCGGCCCCCCCCCCGCGGCCCCCCCAGGCCACCCCGTGCCCCCGCCTGACCTCCTCCCCCTTGGGGATGCGCCGGCTGGAGATGATGATGATTTTATCCTCCTTGTCGAAGGTCACGACTTCGGCCACGCAGTTCGGGGCACACGAGTGGTTGATGTACCTGGGGTGGGGTGGGGGGGGGGGGGTGTGGGGGGTCAGTGCTGACCTGCTCCCTCTGGGGGTTCCCACCACCCCGAAGCCCCCCCAACCCCGCGCTCACCTGGCCGGGCCCCCCGTCAGCGTGGCGTCAATGACGTGCTCGTTGTTGATGCGGAACATGTAGATGCCGCGGTTCTGGGGGGAGAAGAGGGTGTCAGCGGCTGTACCGGGACCCCCACGTCCCACCCAAGTCCCCCCCACACCCCACTAGAGCCCTCAAGTTCCAGCCAAGTCCCCCCACATCCCACCAGAGCCCCCCACATCCCACAGGAGTCCCTCCCCCAATATCCTGCCAGACCCTCAATGTCCCACCCAAGGCCCCCCCCACATCCCATCTGAACCCCCAATATCCCACTCGAGCTTCCCCACATCCCACAGGACCCCCCAATGTCCCATCCGAGTCCCCCACATCCCACAGGAGCCCCAAATGTCCCACCCGAGTCCCCCAGTGTCTCACCAGAGCCCCCCACGTCCTGCTTGAGTCCCCAAAGTCCCACCCGAGCCCCCCCCGTCCCAGCAGAGCCCCCAATATTCCACCTGAGCCCCCCCACATCCCACCAGAGTCCCCAATGTCTCGCCAGAGTCCCCCCCACATCCTGCCAGAGCCCCCCATGTCCTGCCAGAGCCCCCCCATGTCCCATCAGAGCCCCCCAATATTCCACCTGAGTCCCCAGTGTCTCACCAGAGTCCCCCCACATCCTGCCAGAGCCCCCCATGTCCTGCCTGAGCCCCCCCACATCCCACCTGAGTCCCCCAGTGTCCTGCCAGAGCCCCCCCACATCCCATCAGAGCCCCCAATATTCCACCTGAGTCCCCAGTGTCTCACCAGAGTCCCCCCACATCCTGCCAGAGCCCCCCCATGTCCTGCCTGAGCCCCCCCCACATCCCACCAGAGCCCCCCCCACATCCCACCAGAGCCCCAATGTCTCACCAGAGTCCCCCCCACATCCCACCCGAGCCCCACCTGCTCCTCGTAGATCTTCTCCCGCCGGTTGGCCACCTCGTTGCGGATGATGGTGCCGATGTACTCGATGACCATGGTGTGCTTCTCGATGTCCTTGCCGCGTAGAGCCCCAGCCCCTGGATGCGGGACCGCGCCCAGGTAGACGTTGTTCTTCCACTCCGTTTTCAGGCGCCGGTACTGGGAGGACTTGGAGTGCACGAACTGTTTGCTGTAGGGCGTGTTGGTCTCGCCCGTGAACGTGCTCTGATAGGCCTTGGACATGCTTGTGCTGTTCAGGGTGTGGGGCCTGCGGGGTGGGGGCGAGAGAGGGTCAGAGCTGAGGGATCTTCCCCGGCCCTCCTGGTGGATCCCGGCCCTCCCGGTCGATCCCGGTGGATCCCCACTCTCCTGGTGGATCCCGGTGGATCCCGGCTCTCCCGGTGGATCCTGGCCCTCCCAGTGGATCCCGGCCCTCCCAGTGGATCCCAGCTCTCCCAGTGGATCCCGGCTCCCCCAGTGGATCCCAGCTCCCCCAGTGGATCCCGGCTCTCCCAGTGGATCCTGGTGGATCCCGGTGGATCCCCGCTCTCCCGGTGGATCCCAGTGGATCCCAGTGGATCCCAGCTCTCCCAGTGGATCCCGGCGGATCCCGGCTCTCCCGGTGGATCCCAGTGGATCCCAGCTCTCCCCGGTGGATCCCGGCTCTCCCGGTGGATCCCAGCAGAACCCATCTCTCCCAGTGGATCCTGGCGTATCCCGGCTCTCCCGGTGGATCCCAGCTCTCCCGGTGGATTCCGTCGGAACCCAGCCCTCCCAGTGGATCCCGGCTCTCCTGGTGGATCCCGGCGGAACCCAGCCCTCCCAGTGGATCCCGGCTCTCCTGGTGGATCCCGGCGGAACCCAGCCCCTCCCAGTGGATCCCGGCCCCACTCACCGCTTGTAGTGGGTGAGGATTTTGGGCTCGGAGCGGGCGCAGCCGGTGGGGTTGATCATCAGCGGCAGCTCCATCAGGGGATGGCGGCCGTAGCGGAACAGGTAGTTCTGGCAGCTCTCGACGCCGGGCAGCTGCCGAGGGGGGAGCGGAGGGGCCGGGGGTCGAGCGGCGGCTCCGCCAGCGCGGCCACCGCTCCCTTTCCCAGCGGGGTGGAGAGATAAAACACCCCCCCCCACGCTCCCCCAGGACCTACCGACTCGGCGATGCGCAGCACCGCGTGCACCGTGAGGCCGAAGAGCTCCTCGCCCTTCAGGTACTCGGGGAAGAGTCGCAGCATGTCGGCTTCCCTTCCTCATCATCGCCACCGGCTCGATGATCCGGTTCCAGACGGCTGCCGAGGGAAGGGAGGGTTGGAGCCGCCTCAAGCGCAGACCCCCCCCACCAAGTTCAAGCCTCCCCCCGCCCCGTCCTCCCCGCTGCGGCACGGGAGGCCGCCAGCGATGCGGCGCCTGCAGCTCCCGGCAGCACCTTTTACCTTGCGGCGAAGAATCGGAGAAGACCAGATCCTCCAGGCCCTGCTCGATGACCTGCACGACGAACTCGGGGCGGCCGTTGTTCTCGCAGATGGTGCAGCGGTAGCAGCAGCGGCGGTTGTTTGGTCCGCAGGCTCCAGTAGATGCGCGTGGCCTCGTAGCCCACGGGGTAGAGGGCCGTGACGCTGTGGAAATCGGCCATCTGATGCGGCAGGAGCTGCCCGATGGCGTGGAAGACCAGCCCGCCCACCCGGAACATGTGGAGCCGCTCGCCGCGCTGGATGATGCTGGCGATCTGCTTCACCTCATCCCGTTCGATGTAAACGCGGCGGAAGACGGTGAAGCTGCTCAGCTCCTGCTCGCAGGGACCCTTCAGCTTGTGCAGGGGGCAGAGCATGGTCTTGTCCTTGAAGAACATGCACTTGGCGCGGATGGCGCAGGCGAAGTGGTAGACGCTGGGGCAGCGGATGCGGTTGCAGCTGTTGGTGGCGCGGTTTTCTGGCACAGGGAGCACTTGGTGAGCAGCCCGCGGTGCAGGGCCACCTCCACGTTGATCAGGGCCCCCCCCCTGCGTCTCATAGACCTCCGTAGACCACAGGGCGCAGTTCAGATGGACCCAGAGGTCGAGGTCAAGGTTAAGCAGGCGGGCCGGCCCGTCCGTGGCCCCGTCGCCCTCCTCGTGGCAGAAGCAGCACTTGCGCAAGTCCCCGCGGGACCTTTTCGGGGCGCAGGGGTGGTGCCCAGCTTGTCGATGAACTCGGCGATCTCCTTGTCACCGTCCCGCTTGGCCCCCCCTTTCTGGATGGTGACGAGGAAGCGCAGCCGTTTCCACCGCACCCCCCTTCCACTTCTTCAGGCGGGGCCGCGCTTCGTCCCCGTCCTCCGGCGGCCGCGAGCGTGGCTTGAAACGGGGCGGCGAGTGGGGGGGCCGAGGCCTCTTCCTCCTGGGGGGCTGGCGAGGGGGCCGGCGGCAGGGGCGACGCGGGGGCCGGGGCTGCCTCGTGGGCTGCCTCGGGGTCGGGGACTCTGGCGGCCTCAGCGGGGCTGGACGGGGAGGGGGACGGAGGGGGACAGCGGGGGCGAGGGCTCCTGGGGCATGACGGAGAGCTGCCGCACGTCCAGGTTGGAGACGTTGTTGACGTAGCAGTGGTGCAGGGTCTTCTCGGGCACGGGGCTCTCCTGCGGCACGGGGAGGGGGGCATGGGTCAGAGCGGCCCAGGGATGGGCCCCCAACCTCCCCGCGTGTCACGGCGAGGGGTTCTTGGCCCCGCAGGGACCCCACAGCACCCCACCGCAGGGAGGAGCTCCCCAACCCTTCCACGCGGTCCTGGGGACGCAGCACCTCCCCACAGGGCGACCTGGGCCCCTCAGGAAACCCCGTGTCACCCTGTAATCATGGTGGGGGGGACCTACAGGGACCCCCACACCCCTCTCTACGTCACAGAATCACAGAACCTATGGTTGGAAAAGCCCTTGAAGCTCCTCCAGCCCAATGAACCTCCCCCTGACCGTTCCCAACTCCACCAGATCCCTCAGCGCTGGCTCAACCCGACTCTTCAACCCCTCCAGGGATGGGGACTCCCCCCCTGCCCTGGGCAGCCCATTCCAACGCCCAACAGCCCCTTCTGCAAAGAAATCCTTCCTAAGAGCCAGTCTGACCCTGCCCGTGGCGCATGCTTGAGGCCATTCCCTCTTGGCCTGCCGCTGGGTCCTTGGCTCAAGAGACTCCTCCCCCCTCTCTGCACCCTCCTTTCAGGGAGTTGCAGAGGGCCAGGAGGTCTCCCCTCAGCCTCCTCTTCTCCACACTAAAACCCCCCCAGTTCCCTCAGCCGCTCCCCATCAGACCTGTGCTCCAGACCCTGCACCAGCTCCGTTGCCCTTCTCTGGACACGCTCGAGTCATTCAAGGGCCTTTTTGGAGTGAGGGGCCCAAAACTGAACCCACTCATCGAGGGGCGGCCTCACCAGTGCCGAGCCCCAGGGGTCAGATCCTTTCCCTGTCCCTGCTGGCCACGCTGGTGCTGTTACAAGCCAGGATGCCACTGGCCTTCTCAGCCACCTGGGCACACTGCTGGCTCGCATTCAGCCAGGTCTCTCTCCGACCGGCAGCTCTCCAGCCACCCCTCCCCATGCCTGGAGCACCGCTGGGGGTTGTTGTGGCCAAAAATCACGCTCAACCCCAAAGAGCCCCCTCCTGCACCCCCCCCTCATAGCCACAGCCTTACAGGTACCCCAACACCTCTCTCTGTCACAGGGTCACAGCCCCGGGGGGGCCCCCACACCCCGCTGACCTGTCTGAGCAGCGTCAGGAGATCCAGCTCGCCCTTGAGGCTGTACCCCGGCAGCACCCGCGTCGAACTGCTTCAGCCACTCGGAGCTGCTGTCCGGCACCTTCCCGGCCAGCGCCGCCTTCTCCTTCCCACCGAGCACCCCTGCGAGAGGCAGGGGACAGCCCGTCACAGGGCGCCTGGCCTGGGGACACGGGGGAGCCCGCAGGGACACGGGGGAGCCCGCAGGGACGAGGCAGACGCTCACCAGCCATGTCTGTCTCCACCTTCTTGGCCTCGACCACGGCCGCTCGCACGGGGCCGTCGGGGAACAGCACCTCGTAGGAGCTGGGGATCTTCACGCTCAGCAGCTCGGCCATGGCCACCATCACCCCGTTGAGGTTCTGGGCGAGAAGAGGACGGGATGGGTGCGGCGCCCCAGGTGCCACCACGTGCAGGGTCACCGCTGGGACCCCGAGGGTCTCGCCTCCCCCCCGCTGTCCCCTCGCTCACCTTGGCGGCCGCTGCAGACACCGTCAGCATGACGGAGACTTCACTGCTCTTGCCCTTCTCCCACGGGGCGCCTGGACCCGCTGCCCCCACCTTCCCGGGGGGGCCCCCGAAGGGCTCCGCAGCCTCGTAGGGCTTCGTGTCAGGGAACACTGGTGTGGGGAGAAGGGGCAGGGGGGTCAGAGCCACCGCAGACCCAACCCCGCCAACAGCCACCCAGGAGCCCACCTGGGCACCCCAGACCCCTGCAGAAACGCTGCGGGGAATCCATCACCCTACATGGGACGGGGACGGGGGGACAGGGACGGGGGGACAGGACACCCTGCACTGATGGGGGACCCTCAGGAACAGGCCAGCCCCCAGGGCCACACTCAAGGCGCTGCTGCCCAGGTACTCTTACACTCCCCAGCCCCCTGCCCCCCGGTCCATGCTTCCCACGGCCCCTTCCCCTGCCCCCCCACACACCCCCACCAGCCCACACCCCCAGGGGCCCCCTCCAGCCCCCTCCATATTCTGTGCAGACCCCTTCCTGCCTGATTCATGTGCCTGCAGAGCCCCTCCTGGCCCTGCCTTGTCCCTGCCTGGTCTCTACACCCCACAGACCCCCTCCTGCCTGGTCCATATGCCCCACAGACCCCTTCCTGCCTGATTTTTGTGCCCCACAGACACCCTCTTGCCCTGCCTTGCCCCTGGCCTGGCCCATCTGTGCCCCCACCCCGGCCCAGCCCACCTGGGATACTGGCCCGGGGGATGATGGGGATGATGGGGGACAGGACACGCTCCTCCAGCTCCGGCTTGGCCTCGCTGAGCAGGGGGAAGCGGAGCAGCTCCTCGCCCAGGACGCTCTCGGGGGATGAGGCAGGGACGATGCTGTCGGGGGAGTCGCTCTCATCGTCGCTCTCCATCCTGTGGGGAAGGAGGTGTCAGGGGCCGCAGGGGCTGGTGTTACCCCTGGGGGGGGTCACAGCGGCCGGTGGCTCACCTGACGTCCTCGGTCTGGTTGTGGGGAGGGGTGGGCAGAGCTGCCAGCAGGTCCAGGCTCTTCACCTCCACAGCCGGCGTGTCTGTGCGGGGAAGGGACGGGTGTCACAGGGAGGGGGTGACAGGCAGCAGCAGGGACTCTGTGCCAGCCCTGTGCCAGCCACACTCACCTTTCTGGCTGTGGGGCTCGCGGGCCGGGTCGGCGTCCTTGGGCTGCTCACCCAGCTCCTCGGGGGCTGTGACGCCGTTCACCAGCTTCTGCTGCACGGAGGGGGGCGGTGTGGGGGGCAGCGAGGAGGGTGGCGTGGGTGGGTTGCTGAGGTTGTTCTGGGGGGATTAAGACAGTGGGGTGAGCACAGCGGGGTGGCCCAGGGATCCCCCCACCCCGGGGTGGAGGGCAAGGGCTCAACCCCAGAATCACAGAATCACTGAGGTTGGAAAAGCCCTTGAAGCTCCTCCAGCCCAATGAACCTCCCCCTGACCGTTCCCAACTCCACCAGATCCCTCAGCGCTGGCTCAACCCGACTCTTCAACCCCTCCAGGGATGGGGACTCCCCCCCTGCCCTGGGCAGCCCATTCCAACGCCCAACAGCCCCTTCTGCAAAGAAATCCTTCCGAAGAGCCAGTCTGACCCTGCCCTGGCGCAGCTTGAGGCCATTCCCTCTTGGCCTGCCGCTGGCTCCTTGGCTCAAGAGACTCATCCCCCCTCTCTGCACCCTCCTTTCAGGGAGTTGCAGAGGGCCGGGAGGTCTCCCCTCAGCCTCCTCTTCTCCACACTAAACCCCCCCAGTTCCCTCAGCCGCTCCCCATCAGACCTGTGCTCCAGACTCTGCATCAGCTCCGTTGCCCTTCTCTGGACACGCTCGAGTCATTCAAGGGCCTTTTTGGGGTGAGGGGCCCAAAACTGAACCCACTCATCGAGGGGCGGCCTCACCAGTGCCGAGCCCAGGGGTCAGATCCCTTCCCTGTCCCTGCTGGCCACGCTGATGCTGGTACAAGCCAGGATGCCACTGGCCTTCTCAGCCACCTGGGCACACTGCTGGCTCATTATCAATCCCCCCCAGGTCCCTCTCTGACCAGTAGCTCTCCAGCCACCCCTCCCCAAGCCTGTAGCACTGCCGGGGGTTGTTGTGGCCTCACACCCCACCTCACCTTGGTGAGCAGCTGGGAGTAATAGTCCGGCACGCTGTCGAGCACGGCGCTGCCAAAGGCGCCCCGCAGCTGGCTCTTCCCGTTGATGGGGCTGCTGCCGAAGGGCGCGAAGAGGCTGAAGTTGGCCGTGATGGTCGGCTCCGTCAGTGGCAGCAGCGACAGCTCCTGGGGGCAGAGCGGTGAGGAGGGGCCGGGGGCAGAGGGCAGCCCCCCGCCAAGCCCCCGGCCCACCACCGTACTTGTTTCAGCTGCTTCATGAGCGCCTCGCCGGGACGCAGCCCCTCGTCCTTCCGCAGCTTCTTCCGAGAAGCCGGGACCCGCTCGTTGCCTTTCTGCACCCGCTTAGGCTTGGTGGCCGCTGGCTTCCTGGCGATGGAGGGATCCTGGCGAGGAAGAGGAGGGTGGGAGTCATGCTGAGTGCAGCCCCACGGCCACCCCCCCGCCGTCCCGCGCCGCCCCGCTCACCTCCCGGCCCAGCAGCACCGGCTGCGGCCGCGGCTCCGTCCCGGCGCCCCGGTTCTCCGTGTGCCCGTTGAGCTCGCCCGGGCTCTGCGCCGAGAGCTGCACGTTCTTGGCCCGCAGCAGCTTCTGCAGCAGGAGGTGCCCGGCCTCGGAGCGGCTGCCCGGTGCCAACATGCTGTTGGTTTGGCCAGCCCCGGGCTCCCCGTTGGCCTCGGGTTTTGCCGCCTCGTCTCCGTCCAGCTCACACTGCGCCGTCACCGTCTCCTCTTTCGGCTCCTGCTTCACCAACACCTGGGGGGGCTCAGCCACCGCGGGGGCCCCCTCCGGCACAGCCCCGTTGACGTGGGTCTCGCTGGGGTCGGCACTGGGCACCTCGGGGTCCCAGGGGCCGGGGGCTGGGTCGGGGAGGGTGCCGCTCGGCGCGGGCGTCAACCCCTGCTCCGCAGGCGCCGTGGGGCTGGGGGCCGAGGCCGGGACCCCCGGTGACGTCTTCTTTGGCTCTTGGGGGCTCTGCTCGGGGCTAGCCAGGTGCTGGGGCATGCAGCCCAGGGGCGAGGGGGCTGGCGGCGTGGGGAGCCGGACGAGGCCAGGCTGGGGGCCGCGGGCAGCCAGGGCTGCCTGCACCAGCTCGGCCAGGGGCTGCTGGGGGGGCTGCCCCGGTAGCCCCCGCCCCGCCTCGGCGCCAAAACCGGCCTGTGCCTCTGCCGGGGCGCCCGGCCGTGGCTGGAAGAGGGGCCCCAGCGGGCGAGGGGGCTGGCGGGGGGCCGGGGAGCCGTAGTCCGAGGCCTGGCCAGGGAAGGGGCCGGGGGGCCGCAGCGCCTGGCTCTGCTGCAGCAGGTTCTGCTGGTGCCGCTGCACCAGGAGCGCCTGGAGCTGCTGCTGCTGCTGCGGCGTCAGGTGCCGCAGCTGCGGGTTCTTGGCCAGGACACCCTGGAGCTGCGCCCGGATCTGGCCCATCATCGGCCCCGGCACCTGCCCCAGGAGGCCCGGGGGGAGCGCGGCCGTGCCCGGCGCCGGCCCCGCTTTGTGCTGCCCGGGGCTCTGGAGCCGCGGGGGCTGCGGCTGGCCCTGCAGTGAGCCCGCCGGCCCCTTGCCCGGCTGCTCCGGCGGCCGCGGGGGCAGCGCCATGCCCTGCGCCTGGCCCGTCCCGCAGCCCAGCGGCGGCTCTGCCGCCCCACTGGCGTCCCCGTGCTGCTGCTGGGACAGCTCGGGGCGGGTGGCCCCGGGGCTCTGCAGCGGCGGGGCGAGGAGCCCGCCCGGCTGCACGGGGGTTGCCCGCAGCGCCGGCTGCGAGCCCAGGACGCCCGGCTGCGGAGAGGCCAAGAGGAGCTGCTGGCCCTGCCCCAGCTCGGCCTGGTGCTTGGGGGGCTCCGGGCCACCCAGCCCCGGGGGGTTGAGGGCTCCCGCCTGGTCCTGGGGGCCCCCGTGCAGTTGTCCCCCGCCGCTCTCGCCGCCCTCGGCGGGCAGGGCGCTGCCATCCACCCCTCCAGGCTGGTCCTTGGCAGCCAGGACCGCCGGGGCCGGCTGCATTCCCTGACTCAGGTGCAGCACGGAGGGGGCCTGGCCCACCGCCCCGTGCTGCGGAAAGTGCTGGATCGAGGGCTGCCCCTGGCCCAGCCCCAGGAGGCCCGGCTGGGCGGCCGCCGAGTTCTGCTGCGGCTGCTGCTGCGGGGCCAGCAGCGCCCGCGACTGCCCCAGCTGCTGGGACAACACAAGCCGGTGGCCCAACATCCCCGGAGTCTGCGGCGCCAGTTGGGGCGAGCCCAGGACCCGCTGCTGCTGCTGCTGCTGCTGGTGTGGGGGCGCCAGGAGGACCTGGCGCTGGGGTGGGGGGTGGCCCAGCACCGCTTGGTGCTGCAGCCCCGGCGCCTGCGCGTGGCCCAGCAAACCCGGCTGCTGCTGCTGCTGCTGCGGCGAGAGCTGCTGCACCAACAGGCTTTGTTGGCCGCCCATGAGCGCCGGCTGCTTCGGCACCAGGGGCTGCCCCACGGCGCCCGGCAGCGGGGCCGGGGCCGGCGGCTGCTGCCCGAGCAGGCCGGGTTGCCCCACCATGGCCGCGGGCTGCAGCGAGCCTTGGCCCAGCACACCGGGCGGTTGCATCGACGTCTGCGCCATGACGCCGGGCTGCTGCATCGAGGTTTGGCCCATCACGCCCGGCTGCTGCATCGACGTCTGCGCCATCACGCCGGGCTGCTGCATCGACGCTTGTCCCATCACGCCCGGCTGCTGCATCGACGTCTGCGCCATGATGCCCTGCGGCTGCAGCGGCGCTTGTGCCATCACCCCTGCCTGGGCCATGACGCCCTGTTGCTGCATCGCCGCCGCCTGTCCCATCACCCCCGGCTGCTGCATGGACGCCGGGGCCATGACGCCCTGTTGCTGCATCGACGCTTGTGCCATGACGCCCGATTGCTGCATCGAGGCCTGTCCCATCACCCCCGCCTGCTGCATCGAGGCCTGGCCCATCACACCCGCCTGCTGCAGCGACGTTTGGCCCATCACACCCGGCGGCTGCTGCTGCGGCTGCTGCTGCAGCGACACTTGTCCCAGCATGTTCTGCTGCTGCAGTTTCTGCGCCAGCTGCATCCTCTGCAGCTGCCTCTCCTGCATCAGGCGGCTGTCGGCGGCCAGCCCGCGCAGCGCGGGGTTCCCGGTGAAGAAGCTGTTGGAGGTGCCGGGCACCGGCGCGTTCCCCACGGCTTGTTGGCCCATGAAGGACAATCCGGGCTGCACGGCCATGGACACGCCGCCCTGGGGCAAGCGCAGGCCCCCGGGTTGCCCCGGCTGCTGGCCGAGGCCCTGGGTGCCCACCACGGCCCCGGGGGGCTGCTGGACGCCGCCGTGCGCCGAGAGCAGCTGCCCGGGGAGCTTGGCCATGAGGCGGGGGCTCTGCGAAGGGCTCAGCGCCATCACGGCCGAGGCCTGGTGCTGGTGCTGCTGCTGCTTGCTGCGGTACTCGGCCATCAGGTTGGTGTGTTCCTTCTGCTGCTTCCGCACCTGCCGGGGACGGACGGCGCGGCCTGAGCCCGGGGACGGCACGGCCTCAGTGCCGGGGACACCGCGCCGGTGCTGGGGCCACCGTACTGACCCCGGGGACACCATATTGACACTGGGGACACTGTACTGGTCCCACGGACACCGTACCAACCCTAGGGACACCATATTGACACTGGGGACACCATACTGACCCCAGGGACACTGTACCGGCCCCAAGGACCATATTGACACTGGAGACACTGTACTGGCCCCAGAGACACTGTCCTGACCCCGCCAACCCCATATTGATACTGGGGACACCGTACTGGCCCCAGGTACACCGTCCTGATCCCGGGGACACCATATTGACACTGGGGACACCGTACCGACCCTGGGGACACCATGTTGATACTGGAGACACCGTCCTGACCCCGGGGACACCGTCCTGACCCCGGGGACACCGCGCTCACCCCCACCCGCAGAGTCCTACCTGGTCCAGCTGCTTCTGGATTTTACTCTGCTGTTCCGTCACCAGCTTCAGCTTCTCAGCGTCGGCCTCGGGGAACTCCCGCCCGGCTTTCTTGGCGGTGCGCTGCTTGGCGCAGAGGGCTTTGCGGGATTTGCGGTGCGCCCCGATTTGCTCCTCCAGCACCTTCAGCTGCATCTGCAGGAGCTGCTGCGTGTGGAAGAGCCACTCCTCGTACTGCCGCTGGTCGGCCTCGTCTGCGGGAGCGAGGAAGGGGCTCGGATCAGCGGGGATCCCAGCTCCAGGGCGAGCCTGGCCACGGCCCTGGCTCAGCCCAGCTGCGTGGGCAGGATGAGACCCGGCCAGCACCACCCCAGCCCGCCCGCACCGCATCGGTACTCACTGATGACGCCCTGCGCGAAGGTGGGGGGGTTGGGGCGAGCCTGGGTTGGGTCGGTGCCACTCCGCTCCTGGCAGAGAGGGGGGAGCGTTGGGGACGTGCCATGTCCCCTCCTGTCCCCTCCGCACAGCCCCCACCGCCGCGGGGAACCGCAAACCCACCGGCCACAGCGGCTCCTGCCCGGCAGGGTCCTGAGCACTGAGCCAGGTGGCCCTAAGGGGACCCCCGTCCCCCTCCCTGGACACCCCACTCACCTGCCCGCTCCCCGCCAGCAAGTGATTCTGCATCTCGGAGACGGCCGGGCCCCCCGAGAGCCGCTGGGCCAGCAAGGAGACCTGTTGCCTTTGGGGGGGACGCACAGAGACGAGGCATGAGCCAGAGCCAAGGTGCCCCAGGCCGTGCCCCCCCGCCGCTGCCCCCCGTACCCCTTACCTGTTCATGCCCGGGGCCACCCCGATGCTGCCCTGAGCCATCACCTTCTTGATGCCCTTCAGCGCCACCATCTTGGCCTTGGCAATGGGGTCCATGATGTCCTCGGCCGCAAACTTGTCCAGGTCTGCCAAAAAGAGTCAGCGGACGGTGCCGCGGCACATTCAGCGCTACCCCCGCCACCCAAAAGAACCCCAATCCCCCCCCAAACAACTGCCCGCAGCCCCTACCTGTGTCCGGGAAGAAGCTGTTGGCCAACTGCTGCTGCATGACGAGCTGGGGGGGTTTGAGGCCCAGCGCGGGCGGCTGCACCCCGGCCATCGGCTTCTGCACCAGCACCTGCTGCTGGCTCTGCTGCGGCTGCGCCAGGGCCACCTGCACACCGTGGGGGGCTGCCAGCACATGGGGCTGCCCGGGGGCCATACCCATGTGGGGGGCCAGCGCCGGGCCCTGCTGGGGTGCGCCGAGCCGGGGGGGCTGCGGCGGCATCAGCGGCGGCCTGGCCACCAGCCCCAACTGCAGCGGCGGCTGCGGGGGGGCACCCAGGCGGGGCGGTTGCCCCTCAGGGGGCTGCCCGGCCGTCGTTGCCGCCGTGTGCAGCATGGGGTGCCCCGGGGCCGGGAGGTGGGGGGTGCCCCGGGGCAGGTGGGCCGACATCTGCTGCTTCTTCTGCAGCTCCTTCTTCTCGTGCTCCAGCAGGTCCTCGATGAGCAGCGGCAGCTCGCTGGCCACCAGCGAACTCTCCATCTTGTCCAAATCATCAGCCGGCGAGTGCCGGGTGCTGCCCAGGCCCAGAGCTCCGCCGTCCAGCTCAAATTTCTCCAACAAGGGGTTGGTCTGGCCGCCCAGCTGCGCCGGGGCCAGTCCGCGGCCGGGGCCAACATAAGGGTCCTTCTCCGGCACGGGGACGCCGGCGTTTGGGAAGTGAGTCAAGCCGAGGCGAGCTGGGCCGGCCGCGGGGCCAAGGAGGGTCTGGCCGGATTTGAGGCTCAGCCCCAGCGAGGCAGAGATCTTATCTGCGCCCTGCAGAGCCTCCGACTTGACGGGGACCGGGAGCCGCTCGGGGCCGCCGGCGGTGAACTGGCAGGGAGAGGTCTTCAGGCAGCCGTCCTCCAGCTTGGGCTTGACGTCGGCGGGCAACGAGCCCGCCTTGGCCTCCGGGCCTTGAGCCTTGAAAGCCGGGTCGGGTGCCAGCGCGGTGCCCGCAGCGGGTCCCAAGCCCACCCCAGGCACCAGCCCTTCCTTGGGCACCTCCCGGTCCTCCGCGGATGTGGCGGTGTCTTTGCCATCCCCGGGGTCGGGGAGCTTCAAGCTGGGCGCTGGTGGCTCCGTCTTGAGCTGGGCTTCGCGCTCGGCTTTCTCGTTGGCCGACTCGACCAGGCGCAGGTGCTCGTTGAAGATGTCCTTCTTGTCGCCGGTGTCCAGCTCGGGGTCGGTGTAGGCCAGGAGGTCGAACTCATCGCCGTTGAGCAGGTCGTCAAGGTGGGGGTCGGCCGTCTCCAGGCTGTCCAAGTTGTCCAAATCATCGTCCCCTTTCGCCACGTCCGGATCCAGGCTCAGGTTGGCCAAATCGTCGTCATCTTCCAGGTCCTTGTGGGAGCCAAAGTCGTCGTCCAAATCGGGCTCCACCGGCACCTCGCAGGGCAGACGTGTCCCCTCCAGGCTTAGGTGGCTTTTCCCTGGGACTGGAGCCGGCGCAGGGTCCGGCGCGGGGCCATCCTTGGGTCCCTCGGGGCGGAGGGCAGAGCCGGCAGCCAGCGGGCGCGGGGGGACGTGCGGCAGCTCCAGGCTGGGGGCCGGCAGCGGCGGGGGGGCGGCCGCTTTGCCGTGAGGCTGGTGGTGGCTGTTGCTCATCTCGGCTCCCTGCGGGGATGCGGCCGGCACCGGCATCTTCTGGGGCTGCAGCGCCGGGGCGGGGAGCGCCTGCATGGGCACGACGGGGGCACAGAGGGCCTGGGGGGTGCCCTCCTCCCCGGGCAGGAAAAAGCGAGGCCGGGGTGCCTGGGGGGCAAAGGGGGAGCCCACGACCCCCCCGGGTCCCTTCTGCACGTTGTGCCGCAGCTCGATGAAGGGAGCGCCCAGGGCGGCAGGCGAGGCGGGCACCGTCTCGGCAGGTGCCGGCAGGCGGGTGCCCAGGTTGCCCACGGGGGCGCCGGCGGCCGGGGGGGCGAAGCGGGAGGTGCCAGGGAGCCGCAGGGCTGCGGCTGCCGCCTGCTGCTGCTGCTGCTGCTGCCAGAGGTGCTGCTGCGGCGCCGGGAAGACGCTGCGGGGGTAGAAAGCCTGGGGGGGCCCCACCGCCGCCCTGCAAAAACACCGCGGTGTCGGGATCGGCTCGGCACCGCCGCGGCCCCCACGCACAGGACCCCGGGGGGTCCCAACCGCCCTGGACTGCGCCAGGCACCCCGAAAACCCCCCGGGGTGATCCCCTGCTCATTTCTAACCAGTGGCGGCGAGGCCGCGGCCCTGCTGCCGGGCACTCACCTCCCGTTGATGTCCAGGGCGGCCGGGGTGGCTGCCGGTGGCGGCCGGGAGAGCCGCTCGTCCTGCGCGAACGCTGCCTGCACCATGACGGAGCCGGGCAACTTCCCGGCACCGGAGGCGGTGGCCAGTGTCCCGAGGAGAGCCTTGTCCTGGAAAAAAAGAGAGAAAGACACAGCGTCACCCCTCTGGCCACCCCCAGTGTCCTGGCAGAGCCATCCCTGAGCCCCCCGTACCTGTACTGGCTGGTAGGGAGCCATGCCCCGGCTCAGCTCGAAGGCCTGGCTACCAGCCTCGGTGGCCCAGGCCGCCGGCGAGGAGGTGGCGGCTGCTGCGGCGCTCTCCTTCTCCTGCCGCAGGCTGTTGCGTTGGATCTGCTGGCGGATGAGCAGCTCGCGGAGCCGCTGGCGCTGCGAGGAACCGAGCGTCAGGACCGAGAGCGGAGACACCCAGAACCCCGGGGACAAACGACGCGTCTCCGGCCGTGCTCATCTTCACCCCCTCCCCTGGGTGCCCGTGTCCCCTCCACGGCTCCGGGGAAGGAGCCACAACCAGATCTGGGCTCTTTAACCTCGCCAGTTCCCCCTCAAATCCCCTCCCGAACCCGCCTGCGCGCCGGCGGACCCTCACCTGCCGCTGCTTCTCCAGCTCCGACTGGCTCATGGTGCCGAGGGCCCCGTCCTGGCCGCCAGGCAGCTCCGCCAGGTCCCGGTTTGGGGGTGCCGAGAGCCCCGCGGCCGCCTCCTCCCTCTTATCAGCCGGCGGCCCCAGCGCGGTTCGGGGCAGGAAGGCGACGGAGGCGTCCGGCTGCTGCAGGGGGGTGGGGGGCTGCTGCGGCAGCACCGAGGGGGGCCGCAGCGGCGAGAGGCTGTAGGTCTCGGCAGCCGCGGTGCCTGGCCCCAGCGGGCTGCCGGCTTGGTGGAAACCGGGCGACGAGGCGTAGGCCGAGCTCTGGGGTTTGCCGGGGCCGTAATGGCTGTTGATCCCGTGGGGCTGGTGGGACGGGGAGCCCTTGAGCGGCTCCGAAACAGTCGGGGGGAAGGTGAAACGCATGGGGGGCTGGTTCCCCGGGAAGACACTGGCGCCGGGGGAGCGGGCGAAGGGGGGTTGCTGCCCCGCCGGCGTCTTAGCGTGGGGCTCGCCCGCTGGGGTGCCCCCAAAGCCCCCACCGGCCGCCGGGCTGTGTGAGAGCGGCACCGACTTGAAGCCCGGCTCCGGCATCTGGGGCCGGGGGGGCTTGTGCAGGGGGGTGAAGGGATCCCGGGACTGGGGCCGGGAGGGCGGTTGGGAATAAGGGTCCGGGGATTGGAAACGGGGGGTGACGGGGGACTGGCAAAAGGCTTCGTTGGAGAGTGGCCGAGGGGTGAGGGGGGACTGGGAGCTGGACTGGGACTGGGGGCTGGCGGGGACGCGGGAGAAGGGCTCCGAGGGCAGGGAGCGGGGCGGGAGGGCGCAGCAGGCCTCGGGGGGCTGCGGCCGGGGCGTCAGCGGGGGCTGCGAGTAGGGGTCAGGGTAGGGCGACTGGCGGTAGAGATCGGGGTGGCCCGGGGGCGAGGGGGCCAGGGGATGGGGGTCGGGGGGCCGGTGCCCCAGCCCCGGGCTCTGCGGCTCTACCTGAGAGACCCGTGGGGTCATGGGGGCTTTAAAAACATCGGCCGCCTTCAACTCCGCAGCGGAGAGGTGGGGGCCGCCCGGGGAGTCCCCGTAGCCCATGGTGGAGGCGTAGCCAGGTGAGCAGACCCCCAGGCTCCCCCCTTCCTCCTTCTTGACCTCCAGACCCTTCTTCTGCTCCCCAAAAGGCAAGGGAGAGAGCAGGGCCTCGGGGGGCCGAGCCCCGGGGCTCCCCGGCACCGAGAGGTTGTCCAAGGAGGGGCACCGGGGCTTCAGGAAAGGATCGGGGGTGCCGGGCTGGTGCCGGGGGGTACCGGGCGGCGTGGGGTGGAAATCGGGGGGCTGGGAGCCGGGACCGGCACGGGGGCCGGCGAGGGGCTGGGGCTGGCTAGGGAAGGGCTGGAAGGCAGCGCCCGCCGTGGGGCTCTGGCCCAGGGGCGAGGGGAAGCGGGGCTCCAGCGCGTAGGCAGGCGCCGCGCCGTAGGGATCGTGCGAAGGCACTTGGGCGGGGGACTGGGGCGGGAGCTTGAGGAAGAGCTCGCTGGGAGACTCCGGCCCCCCTCCGGCACCCGTTGGGGGCTTCAAGAAGCCCTCGCCGGCGGCGGGGGGGCTGCCGATGTAGACGGGCTGCGCCCCCGGCGGCACCGGGATCCGTAGGTGCAGCGAGGGCCTCTCCGGCTTGCGCAGTCCCTCCCCTTTGGTCTGCTTGTTGATCTGGCTCTCGGCCTGCTGCAGAGAGAGCCCGGCCGTCAGGGCTGGGGGGCCCCGGGGGGCTGGGGAAGGGGCGCAGGGGGCAGGGGGGGGGCACCCCACGTCCCCCAGGGCTGGGTCAGGGCCGCCGGGCACCTCCCCGCTGCAGCACGTACCTTCTGCACCTTGTTGATGCGATGAGCCGCCCGGTTATCTTTGGCCTTTTGCTAACAAAAACACGAAGCCAGCTGACTCGCAGCCCCCCCGGCATCTCACCCCCCCCCCCCGCCCCAGCGACGCCCCAGCACTCACCAAATAGGGGGCTTTGTCTGTGGCGGGGACCTTCCTCCAGAGCTTCATGATCTGTTTGCAACGGCTCGACCAGTCTGGGAGGCCGGTAGGAGCAGACAAAGAGAAGAAAAGCGACGTTAACCCGTGCCTGAGAAACACACCCGGGCCCTCAGCGGGCGAGCGGCCCCCGTCACGCGTGGGGACGGCCCCGTTGCCCAAGATCTGGCGCCGAGACCCCCCCCACGTCGCTGCAAGAAGCGCTTCAGCCCCGCAGCTGAGCCCTGGGCCGCAACGGCCGGGATCTCCCCTCGGACCAGGGACCAGAGGTGTTAACGCTGCACCCAGCTTCCCCCCGTCCTCATCCCGCACGGGGCGGCCGCGGCCCCCCCAGAGCCCTACCTGGGTAATCCTGCTTGAGGTTGGGGAAGTTCATGTTGGCGTAGAGGACGGGCGAGATGGTGGAGAGCTCGCCCAGCTCCTCGTCCTTCTCCCAGCGCTGCAGGCTGCGCTGGTTGTAGGACAGCCCGTCGCCTTCGCCCTCCGTCGTGGGCGTCGTGGGGGTCGAGGGGGTGGTGGCGGCCGAGCTGCTGGCCCAGGGGCTCTCGGGCTCGCAGTGGTCTGGGCTGAAGAAGCCGCTCCGCTCCCTGTGCGGGGGAGAGAGCGTTATGGATCAGCAAAGCGTGAGGAAAAAAGGGGGTGCTGCCAATAACTGGGGGTTTCCTCCTTCCCAGGAGGCAAATCCCAGCTCCCCCGGCCGCCCGCGTACCTGTTATCGAGGAACGGGGACTGGCAGACACCCGAGTACGACTCCAGGGAGACGGTTCCGGAGAGTGAGCCCAGGGAAACGCTCCCTGCGAGGGAAGGGAGAGGGGTTCAGGGAGGGCAGAGCTGGGGCTCGAACCTGTGCCCGCCCCCAGCAGCCCTCAGACAACACAAGACACCCCCATTCACCCCCAAAACGTTCATCCCCAGAGCAACAGAGAAGAGCTGGGAGTCGGGCTCTCCTGCACCGCAGCCACTGCTCCTGTTCTCGCAGCTCAGGACACGACACGTCGGCTTTTCCAGGGCAGAAGGTGAGTCCTGCCCTTCTCCCCCACCCGATCGCTGCGTCTGGGCGCGGGGCCGCGCTGCCTCACAGACTCATCGAGGTTGGAAAAGCCCTTGAAGCTCCTCCAGCCCAACCATGAACCTCACCCTGACCATTCCCAACTCCACCAGATCCCTCAGCGCTGGCTCAACCCGACTCTTCAACCCCTCCAGGGATGGGGACTCCCCCCCTGCCCTGGGCAGCCCATTCCAACGCCCAACAGCCCCTTCTGCAAAGAAATCCTTCCGAAGAGCCAGTCTGACCCTGCCCTGGCGCAGCTTGAGGCCATTCCCTCTTGGCCTGCCGCTGGCTCCTTGGCTCAAGAGACTCCTCCCCCCTCTCTGCACCCTCCTTTCAGGGAGTTGCAGAGGGCCAGGAGGTCTCCCCTCAGCCTCCTCTTCTCCACACTAAACCCCCCCCAGTTCCCTCAGCCGCTCCCCATAAGACACGTGGCCTCCACCCACCCTGTCCCGGCAGCTGCAGATCTCCTTGCAGGAACGGTCGCTGCGCCCGGCTGGGGTCCTGCCCTGCGCCTCCGGCCTCCATCCCCGCGGCCACGCAGTTCAGGGGCTGCTCCCCGCGCTCGGCCGAGCCCAGCACATCCTTGAAGAGCTGCTGGACGTCTTTGCTCTCCATCTTGGGCAGCTCTGCGGGGGGAAAAGGAAGAGCTGAGCCGCTGCAGGCAGCACACGGGTGAGGAAAGGTGGGGGAGAAACCCGGGGGTCCTGGCCCTGGGACCACGGCGGGGCCTCACCTTCCGTGGGGATCTTGTCGAGGTCAGAGCTCAGCGCACCCTCGCCCGGGGTGGCCGGTTTCTCAGCGTCGCCAGGGTCCGGGGAATCCTTCGGCTCTTCGGCCCCTGCAAGGAGGAATCAGTAGGTGCCCTCAGCGCCCCGGGACCCCCAACACCCCAGAACCCCCCAACTCAGGGCTCGGGACCCCCCAGTGCCCTCAGGGGAACAGGAGTCCTCCAGTCCCCCAGGCCGCCGCACCACGCGGGGGCGCTCTAGGCACCACTCTATGGTCACCAGCACCGCGGAGCTACCTGGGAAGACCATAGAGCTCCCCCCTCGCACTTCCCTCCCCGCCTAGAGCGTACTCCTCAACCATAGAGCGGTTCCGTCTCTATGGTTGCAGACACTCTAGGCCGCCTCTCAAAGGCCCCCACGGAGGACTCGGCTGTCGGTCTGTCCCACACAACCCGGCGGCCCTCAGGGGGGCCCACGGGGGTCCCCAGAGCTCACCCAGGTCCTCGGCCTTCGCGTCGTCCTTGCCATCGTCGTCAGGAGCGGCGGCGCTGCCGTCAGTGCTGTCGTCCCCTGCGGGGCACCAGGCCTCAGCGGGGCTGGGGAACAAGTAACCCCCCGCCCGCCCACCCACAGGGTCCTCCACCAACCCCCAGCGTCCTCCTACACCCCTCAGTGTTGACAGCAACCCCTCAAGTGCCCTCAGTGTCCTCCAACAACCCCTCAGTGGTCACAGCAGCTCCCAACAACCCCAGGGTCCTCCCAACAACCCCAGGGTCCTCCCAACAACCTCCCAACAACCCCAGGGTCCTCCCAACAACCTCCCAACAACCCCAGGGTCCTCCCAACAACCTCCCAACAGCCTCCCAACAGCCCCAAGGACCTCCAACAACCCTGGCAGCTCCCAACCACCTCCAATAACCCCAGGGGGCTCCAACAAGCCCTAACAACCCCAGGGAATCCCTAAGAACCTCCAACAACCCCGGGGTCATCCAACAGCCCTGGAGGACCCCAACAGACCCCAACAACCTGCAACAACCCTGGGGTCCTCCAACAACTCTTGGTGTCCATGGCAACCCCCAACAACCCCCCACTAACCCTGCGTGACCCCTCTCGGGGACGGTCACCAGGGTTTGACTTCCCAGGCCAGATTCTGGTTACACTCACCTCGGGGGTGGGTGGGGGTCTCTCTCCTGTCAGGGGGGGCACCCTGCAGCGCCCCAGCCAGGTTGGGGTCCCCCTTGGGCCGCGGGGCGCCCTGGCCCAGGGAGGGGCGGGCAGCCCCGTCCCCCACGCCGCCCGCTGCCAGCAGCGCCTTCCGGCTCAGGTCCATCAGCGCCTTCCCGAAAAACGCCTCCTGCCCGAGGGGGAGCGGCCGTCAGCGCCACGGCGGCCGTCGGGGTGTCCCCTCCATCTGTCCCCACCCCAGAGCCACCTCCGTTCCCCCCCGTCCATCCCACCTGCAGGTAAGGGGGGAACATGTCCTCCAACTTGCTTTTCTTCCTTCCCCGGCGCTTCTTCTTCTCGTCTCCCTCCACCGAGCCCGGATCCAGGCCGCCCTCGGGCGGGAGGTCGCCCGGAGCCCCTGCAACAGCCACCCCATTAACATGGCCCCCCCCCAAAACAGTCTGGGTGCACCTCGCCGTCCCTCTCCGTCCCCTGGGGACAAGTGGGCAGGGCAACGGGGACAGGAATGAGTGCCACCAGGTCTTACCATCCTCGGGGTGCCCCTCGGTGCTCAGCCCCTCGCGCCCCACTTCTGCCAGCACCGCCGAGACCTTCTTCAGGCGGGTGTGGGACTTGCGCTGCCTCACCATGAAGCCGCCGATGCCTTGGGGGGTGGGCAGAGGAAATGTGTGTGGGGGGGGGGGGGTTAAACAGCAGGGCCTAGAGAAGGGGGTTTGGCCCTGGGGGGTGGCCCCCGGTGACACTCACCGGGCCGGTAGGGCTTGCGCTTCCGCTTCTTGCACTCCTCAGGGTCCTCCAGCCCCTTCCCCGAGTCCACGTCAGCGCCGATGTCGCGGTCGGGGCTGGCCGGAGCCTCCAGCTTGATCTCACACTCCATGTGCTCGACACCCACTGCCGGGACACCCCCGCAAACATCAGCGGGGTCCTTTGGCACCCCCCCACTGCACCCCCCAGCTCCCCCCGCTGAGGAAACACACCTTCGGCTTTGAGCAGCTCGTCGGCGTCCAGGTCGCCGTCCTTCTTGTCGTCGGGGCCCAGGGGGTCGCCCCCCTCCAGCCCCCCGTCCCCGTTCAGGGTGCCCAGCCGGCCCTTGCGCTGCCGCCGCTTGTGCAAGGGCGAGAGGGAGAGGTTGCGCAGCACCGCCATCCCCGTCTCCGTCAGCCACACGCCCTCGAAGCGGAAATACTGGGGCTCTGCGGGGACAGAATGACAGCCTTAGGTACAGAAGCCAGCGTTGGGGATAAAAAACAGCACCGAGCACGGCCCCGGGGAGCTCACGGCACCGATTACGGCACCGCACGTACCTGGCTCCTTGGCCTTCACCGAGGCGATCTCCGGGGGCGGCGCGGGCACTGCAGAGAGAAAAGCAGACGTGGAAGTGAGTCCTTGTGTCCCCTAAACGTCCCCCCAGATGTCCCACAAACCCCCCTGGGCGCTCACCGGCCGGCTTGACCACGTAGGGCTGGCAGGCGCTGCAGTCGAAGCCTTCATCCGCAGCCTGCTCCACCTCCTCCTCGGTGAAGAGGCTGTCGCACGCCGCGTGCAGCCACCTGCGAGCAGCGGGGACCCGTCACACCCCTCCCCGGGGAACCCGAACGCAAAGATTTCCCCCCCCCACCCCCAACCCCTCACCCGCTCACCGATCGCAGTGCCGGCACTGGATGAGCAGGTCGTCCTCTACGTATTTTTCGCGGCAGAAGGGGCAGACGACGAGGCTGGCGCAGGGCGCGCAGTGGGTGTAGTTGTTCTGCCACTCGCAGTGGAAGCCGGGGGACGCCGCCCCGCACTGCACGCAGCACACGCACCTGGGAGGGGAGGGGGGGGGCAAAAACACCCGCCGAGGGGTCAGCGCCAGCCTTGAACCTCCCCCTCAAAGCTCCCCTCGTGCCCCCCCCAAAGCACCATTTGCACTTCCAGCCGCCCTTGGGGACGGTTTGCAGGGGGGGGTCCAGGCAGTAGGTGTGGTAGCTGATGTCGCAGTCGTCGCAGAGCAGCAGGCGGGAGGGGTCGGAGGCTTTGCCGCACACCTCGCAGACGATGCACTCCACGCAGCGCCAGCCCTTCAGCAGCATCACCTTCGTGATCTGGGGATGCGGGGGGGGCACTACGTGAGCCCTGGGCACAGCCACGGGGGTCCCCGGGCTTGGCGGGGACACCCCAAGGTTTGGCACGGCCACGCCGGAGCGCGGTACAACCGCAGGGACACGACCCCGTGCGCACGCCCCGGCTCTACCTGGGGGGGGGGGCCACAGCACGGCGCTGCCCTCCCCAGTGCAGGGCCCAGGGTCCCAGTCCCCCTCCTCACCTTGCTGTTGACGCAGTAAGGGTGGTAGCACTGGGAGCACTGGGAGCAGGCGAGGAGGTGGCCCTCGGCCCCGCGCCCGAAGCTGCCGCACACCACGCACATGTCCTGGGGGAGAGAGGCCGTGAGCGGAGCCAGGGGGTGGCGGGTGGGCGGGGGACACACACACACACACACACAGAATCTGTCCTGTCCCCTCCGTCTGTCCGTCCCGCAGCGCCCCGGTTACCTGCATGAGCACGAACTTGTCAGTGTTGGAGAAGAGGACGACCGTGTTCTGCATCGTGTCGTCATCGTCCTCATCCTCCTCTTTGCTGGGCGAGCTCTCCACGTCAGCGAGCTGGGGACAGAGTGGGGGGGCTCAGCACCGGGGACCCCCGCTCCCCGTGCGGTTTGGGGGGGCCACCGGCCCCAGTCTGGTGCCAAACTAGGGGGCACAAGAACACGCAGGGGGAGCAGAGCCCCTGCTGCCAGCTCCTCTGGGGGGGAAGGGGGGGCAGCTCCTACGCTTGTGGGGTGAAACCCCCAGACCCACAGCACAACCCCAAGCAGTCGCCTCCCCCCCAGGACCCCCACCCACCCCACCCCACCCCGAGGACTCCGGAGCCTTTCCGAGGGACCTGGATGGTGGGGAAGGGGATGGGGGAAGACGCTCGGCTCTCAGCCCTGTCACCTAACAGCTCAGGGACCCCCCCTCAGCCCCCCCCAACTTCTGCCCCAGCCCAGCCTTACTGCTAGGGTGTCAACGGACGAGGTGGTCGACTTCAGGCGCGCACGGCCCCGGCCCCGGCCCCCGTGGGACCCACCTCGGGGGCGCCTTCGCCCAGGGAAGCTGCTGCTGCGACCCTAAGGCCAAGGGGAGAGGGCGGTTACGGCAACCGGGGGGCGGCCCGGACGGACCCCCACGGCACATCCCAGCCGGTGCAGGGGCAGCGGAGGGGCACGGCCCCCATCCCACCCCCATCGCGCGCTCAGCCCTCGCCTACTCGCCGCAGGGGCAGCCCGGGGAGCTGGGGATGGGGAGGGGGGGTGGCAGGGCAAGGGTGGTGGGTCCCCCCCCACTTCCCCAATACCTGCTTGACACGGGAGCGCCCCGGAGAGCTGCGCCGCCGGCTCTTATCCCCGTCCCCTTTGGCCACTGGCTCGAAGAGCAGCGAGTCGTCGGTCTCGGCACCCAACGGCAGCGACCCGGCGTCTTCCTTCTGCAGGCTGGCGTCGGCCGAGGGGGGCCCCAGCTCGAGGGACAGCGAGCCCCCGCCCTCGGGGTCCGGGGAGCCCAGCAGCGGCTCCGAGCCAGGGAAGCTGCTGCTCGTGTCCCCCTGGCTCAGGTTGGAGATTTCGTTGAGGATGTCGGGCCGGGGACGCAGGGCGGGGGGCTCGGGGACCCCCTCATCCCCACGCCCCAGCAGCTTCTCCCCGGCGGCGCACACCTCCATGGGGGTCTCGGGGCCCAGCTCCTCCGGCTCCAGGAGCAGGGGGGACCCCTTGGCTTCGGGGTGCCCCCCAGTCCGGCCTTCCTCCAGCGCATCCTCCTCGCTCAGCGGCGGGGAGCTCCCACTGGTACCCTCCCGCTCCAGCCTCGGCGCCTCTTCCTCCTCCTCTTCCTCCTCCTCAGGCAGGCCCGGGAAAGGCCCCAGCTCTGGGGCTGGGCTGGCGTGGGGGCCATCTCCGGGGGGGCTGGCTGGTG
Source organism: Strix aluco (assembly GCF_031877795.1). NCBI lineage: Eukaryota > Metazoa > Chordata > Aves > Strigiformes > Strigidae > Strix > Strix aluco. The sequence goes on along the minus strand of NC_133957.1, from coordinate 729,469 downwards.
ACTCCCCCTCGCCACCGGCCGTTTCCATCTCCTCATCCTCGGGGGGCTCGGCAGGAGCCGGGGTGCAGGCAGGGGAGCCCAGGGGGGGCGGCGGGGAGCCGGGGGGCTCAGTGTCCATGGCGGTGCCGGGGCTGCCGGGGGGCTCAGGCAGGGCTGGGGGGGGCGGCTCAGGCGCCTCGTCCTCCCTGGCCTCAGGTGAGGGGTCTGGGGGTTGCACGGGCGAGACGGCGCGGAGATCTGGGGGGTGGAGAGGAGGGAACGGTGACGCCACAGCCGCCAGCAGACACCCCCCCTCCCCCCCAAATCCTGTCCCCAGACCCACCTGGGGGAGCAGGGGGTGGGGGCGCCGTCTCAGGGGGCAGCAAGGGCTCCGGTTCCAGCTCCATCTCCTCTTCAGGGGGCACCTCCAGGGCCAGGGGTGGCGCTTCCTCTGCCACAGCCACCTCGGGGAGGAGCCCTGCAGGATGGGGCCGTGGGTCAGGGGGGGACGGGGGTCCCCTCCACCCGCCGCACCACCCTGCCTGGGGCTGAGGCAATGCGCATTGCCTGGGCCTGGCTCAGGGACCCCCCCCAAGCCCCCCGCGTACCCCCAAACGGGGCATCAAAGCGTGAAATCAGGGTCAACAGGTTGAGGGTCCCACCAGTTCTGGGAGAGGACCCACATGTGGGACCCCGGCACCCACGGGAGACAACGGGAAGGGGAAAAGGGACAGACCCAGAGGTCCCCCACTTACCTGGTGGCTTGGGGTCCTCCTCGGGGGGCAGCTGGCTGGGGAGCGGCTCTTCGGGGGGCAGCTCGTCGGGGGGAAGTTCTTCGGGGGGCAGCTCATCAGGGGGAAGTTCTTCAGGGAGCAGCTCATCGGCGGGAAGTTCTTCGGGGGGCAGCTCATCGGGGGGAGGTTTGTTGGGGGGCAGCTCGTCAAGGGGCAGCTCATTGGGGGGCGACTTGTCAAGGGGCAGCTCTTCGGGGGGTGATTTGTCAAGGGGCAGCTCTTCGGGGGGCGATTTGTCAAGGGGCAGCTCTTCGGGGGGCGATTTGTCAAGGGGCAGCTCTTTGGGGGGCAGTTCACCGGGGGGCGACTTCTCAAGCGGTGGTTTATTGGGGGGCAGCTCGTCGAGGGGAGGTTCACTGGGGGGCAGCTCCTCGAGGGGGGGTTTGTCAAGGGCGGCTCGTCAAGGGGGGGTCTCTCGAGGAGCAGCTCATCAGGGGGTGGCTCGTCAGGGGCAGCATGAGAGGAGGGGGCTCCTCAGGAAGGGGCTGCGCAAGAGGAGGGGGCGCCTCAGGGGGCTGCACGAGAGGAGGGGGCTCCTCGGGGGGCTGCACATCGGGGGGCTGCACAAGAGGAGGGGACTTGTCGAGGGGCAGTTCATCGGGGGGCACCTCGCTGGGGGGCATCTCCACAGGGATGGGCTCGCCGGGAGGAGACCCGCCATCGCCCGGGGGTGTCTCCTTGGGGTCCCCCCCCAGCTGCGCCTCCTCATCGCACCCCGCAGGCTCCGGCTCCGGCGGGGGGACGGGCACATCCGTCGGCTCACTGCGGTCGGGGGACGCCAGCCTGGATGGGGGGGGGGAAATCAGGGCAGGGGGGTGTGAGGGGCGCAGGGGCTCCGGCCGCATCCTCCCCACCTGCAAAGGAGGGGGGCACCCAGCCCAGCACCACCCCCCTCCAACCAGTCCCCCCCATCCCCACTCACGTCCGGGCGAGGGGTTCCGGCACCCCACGGGCGTCCTCCGTGGCGCGGCGCTGCTGCAGCTCTCGCACACCCAGGAGCTCCGGGCAGCGGCGTCGAGTCCCGCCGGGCGCCGGCCGCACTCCGAGCAGACCCGGCAGTTCTGGATGGGGCGGGGGGGGACAGAGACACGTCAAGGTTGGGGGCGGGGGGGCAGCCAGGCACCCCTATAACCCCCCCTCAGCGAGAGCAGGACGCACTTTGCACTTCCAGGAGTCGGCGGGGAGGCCCTCGATGGCCGGCTCCATGCAGAAGGTGTGGTAGCCCTTGTCGCAAGCCTCGCAGACCAGCATCATGGAATCCTCGCCGGGCTGCCTGCGGGGCGGCAGGGGCGAGGGGGGTGAGGGCTGCGTGTGTGTCCCCCAACTCCCCTACACCCCCTCGTTGTTCCCCACCCCCCGCGGGCTCACCTGCAGGTTTGGCACACTTTACACTCGGGGCACTGCCAGCCCGAGCGCTTGCGCGGCGTCAGGGCGATGTCCAGGCAGCCCCCGTGGTAGTGCTGCCCGCAGCTGGTGCAGAAAACCAGGTCCCGCAGGTCGCCCGGCCCGTCGCACACCGAGCACCGGGCGTCCTCTGCGTGGGGGGAGAAAGATGGGGGGAGGCTGTCAGGGCGGCCCCCTCGCCCAGCTCTGCCCCCCCCCTCCCCCGGGACCCCTCTTTGGGGTGGGAGAGCACCCAGCCCGCACGCACCCATCTGCAGGGCCTCGGCCACGTGCTCGGGGCAGAGCAGCCGGAGGCTCTTCATGGACTGGAAGCAGCCGGCGGCGGCGGCGCAGGGCAAGTGGTAGAGGTGGGGGCAACCGGCCGCCCGGCACGGGATGGTGGCCCCCGTCCGCCGACAGTGTTCACATTTCTGAAAGAGGAGTTGCCCGCCGGGGTCACAGACGTTGCCCAGGGCTGGGCTGAGCCCCCCCCACGCCACCACCCCCCCACCCTCCGCTTACCTGTGAGATCCCTGAGGAAAACGGCTCTGGCCACGGCGACCGGCCCCGGCGGCTCCGGCCCCACGCCAGCGGACCAGGCCGCGCACCAGCGGTGGACCCAGCAGTGCCCTGCGGGGAGGGGGGGTCAGGGACAAGCACTGGGGGGACCCCAGGGTGGTGGGGGGGCACCCCAGGGTGGCAGAGGGAACCCCCAGGTCGGCAGGGGTTGGGGGGGGGGGGGGTGACCCCGCAGTGCCACGACCGCGCTCACCCGTCGGCTCGAAGAGCTGCGCCGCGGTCGCCGCTCGGAGAAGCCGACCTGCGCCAGGTCGGTGGCCACCGGCTGCGGGGGGGGCTGGCCGGGACCCCCGGGGGGGTCGTGCCCCACCAGCCGCTCAGCCAGTCGGGCGCCGGCTCGAAGCGCTGCAGCTCCCGCTGCCCGTGCGGGCTCCAGTCCCCACAGTTGCAGAGAGCGCAGCGACGTGCCGGCGTGCTGGGGAGGGGGGGGGGGGGACACGGGAGAGGGGGTCAGGGATGCTCAGGACCCCCCCCACCCGCTCCACGCCACCCCCCGGAGCCCCCCCGAGTCCTCACCTGCCAGCCTGGGGAGGTCCCTTCGTGTCCGCGCTCTCCGGCTCCGGCCCCGCGGAGGCTTCTTCGGGGGGTTTCAGGGGGTCCCCCTCCGCGCTGCCCATCTCCTCCGAGGCCACGGCCCCATCGGCTGCCGGGAGAGCGGCCGTCAGCCACCGCGGGGAGGGGGGGGCACACACAGCACCAGCCCCCCCCGCCCCGTCCTGCCCCGCGCTCACCTGGCGCGGCCGCGTCCTTCTCCTCGCTGGGCGGCTTCTGTTCGTCCATCCTGCCTCCGGCGTCCCTCGGGGGAGGCCCGCGGCTGCGGGGGGGCCACATCCGTCAGCACCGGGCTAAAGGGGCCCTTCCCCAGCCCCCCCGGGACTCCCCCCACCACCACCTAAAGGACAGGGCAGCGCCCCCTCCAGCCGCTCCCCTCCCCCTTCCCGAAGCGAGTTTGTGGGGTCTCAGCCCGCAGGACGTGGCTCCCCCCACGTGTCCCGCGAGCGGTGGCGGGTCCCCGAGACCCGGCGCCCCACAGCGGGAACGGTGCCCCCCCGGGTGTCCTGTCCCCCCCCCCCAGGTCAGAGTGGGGACAGCACAGTGACCTCAATCAAACTCAGGGGGGGTTGGGGTGACACCAGCACCCCGGGGGGTCACCGGGACCCCAAGAAGCCACCCGGACCCCCCCAGCAGCACCAGCTTCAAGGGGGGGGGCGGGGGGGAAGCACCCTCAGTGCCTGCAGCAAAGCCGGGACCCCCCCGGTGCCTCGCACCGAGGGGCCGGGTGGGATTTGGGGGACAATAAAGTGGGGTGCCCGGGGCCCCCCCGCCGGCCCCCGGCCGCTGCCTCAGTTTCCCCAGCGCCAGCATCGACCCGGCCGAGCCCCCGCGGCGCCGGGGGGGGGTCCCAGGGGGAGCGCGGGGGGGGTGGGGCGCCCCCAAAAACCCCACAGCCGAAGCGGGGGGGGCACCGTGCTCCCACCGCCTCACCCCCTCCTGCCGGTACTTCATGAGCACCCCAAAAACCCGGGGGATCGGGGGGGGCGGTGGGGGAGGACAGACAGCAAAGGAGACCCCAAACCCAACCGCGTGGGGGAGAGGGGCCCCCCCCAGCTCCACGCACCGACACCCCCCCCGCACCCCCGAGCACCGGACACCGGGGACGCGCAGGGGCAGCCCCCGGTACCCCAAAACCCCCGCTGCCCCCCGAGACGGCGCGGGGGGGGGGTCGGAGAGGGCCCCCGGTCGGGCACGCTGGAGTCCAGGCCCCGGGATGGGGGCGCCCCCCACCCCCAAGCAAATCTCCTCCGGTTCCCCGGTGATCCCGGGGGGATTAGGGCCGCCCCGAGGCGGCTGCGCCCTCCCCGGAAGGGCCCCGGTGCGCACGGGGGACGGCGGGGGGCGACGGGGCGGAGGGGGGGGGGTGTCGGCGGAGGGGCCCGGCCGGCCGTGCCCGCGCCCCCGGGGGGGGCTGAAGCACCGCGCGGGGCCGTGTGTGTGTCCCCCCGCTCCCCGGTACCCCCGGGCCGCGCTCCCCGCCTCCTCCCCGGTGCAACCGGGCCCTCCGGGAGGGCCGAGCCAGCCAGGCCCGGTGCCCCGGCCCGCCGCGGCCTACCCGGGCACCGGCACCGGGGCCCCGGAGCGCCGGGCCCGGCCGTACCTGCGCTCAGGCGGCGGCGCGGCGGCGGCCCGGGCCCCACCGGCTCCCCGGGCGGCGGGCATCGCCGGTACCGGTGCCGGTAGCGGACACAAAGGGAGCCGGGGGGCCGCGCTCCGGGCCCGGCCGCCGGGGAGGCCTGGCCGGGAGGAGGCGGCGGCGGCGGCGCGGCCCGGCCCGGCGGAGGCGGCGCGGCCTGGGGCCGACCGCGGGGCCTCTCCCTTCCGGGGCCGCGGGGGCCCCGGGCCCGAACGCGCGGGAGCCCCGGCGGGGCCGCCCCCCGCCCCCCGCCCGGCTCTTACCCCCGCGGCCGCCCTACGCCGACGGGCCTCGGGGCGCGGGGCGGACGGTGCTCCCCGGCGCGGCCATTTCCAGAGGAAAGTAGGTCCCGCCGCCCGCCCCCGCCCCGCCCCGCCCGCCCGCCCGCCCCGCCGGGGCCGCCGCGCTGCGCCCTGGGGGCCGCGGCCGGGGGGCGCCGCGCCCGCACTACTTGGCGGCGGGGGCTCGGGCGGAGGGAGACGGTGCGCGGCGGGCGCTGCGGCGGCGGGGGGTGTGACGGCGCGGGCCGCAGCGCACGCTGCCGGGAGGGATCCCTCCGCGACGCTTAACCCCGCCGGCGCCGGGGCGGGCGGCGCGCACGTGGGCACGGCGGGGCGGCACCGGGAGCGGCGCTGGCTCCGCCCCCCGCCCGCCCGGGGACCGGAGCGGCCCTGCTGGGGCCGCGGGCGGCCGTACAGAGGCCTCCGCCCCCGGTCTCGGTGTCACCGCCGCGCCCGGTCCCGGTATTCCCGCCGTGCCCGGTCCCGGTGTCGCCGCCGCGCCCCGAGGGCACGGGAACGGGCGCCCCACGGCCCCCCCGTGCTGCTGAGCCGCGCTTCGGCCCCGCGCGTGGGGCAACGCCAAGTGCCCGCGGCCCCTCCCGGTACCGGGCAGTCAGGGCCACGCACACGGGTGACACACACACACACCCCCCCCCCCCCCCCCCCAACTCCTCAGCCCCACGTGGACCCCCAGCCCTGGGGGAGGGGGGGCGAGGGGGAGCGGCCCCGGCTCCCCTCGGCCACAGCCGGGGACCCCCACACTGGGACCGGACAGACCGGGGGGGCGGAACCAAGGACAGGTACGGGGTGGGCTAAAGGGCCCCCCCGGGTCCTGCCCCCCCAGCCCCGGGGTGCGGGGGTCTGGGTACTCTGGGGGCACAGACCCCCCACTACCCCCCCAGCTGCAACACCCCGGCCCCAGCACACGCTCCCATTTCCATCCCATCACCGGCCGTGGGGCACAAAGCAGCGCCCCCCCCCCCCCCCCCGCACCCCAACACCCCACTGCCCTCAGCAGCTCCCTGCTCCCAACAGCGTAATTGGGGTAATTAGCAGTAATTAGCCTGACTGGGTGGAGATAAGCCACATGGAGAACCGCAGCCAGGCCGGGCACCCCAACACCTGCAGAGCCCCCCCCACGCTCCCCCAGCCCGGGCTGCGGCTCTCTGAGGGGGGGCAACGGGGCTGCGGAGCCCCCAGGGTGCTCAGCCCCATGGAGGGGGGGGCTCAGCCCCACAGCGCCTTCGGGATTCAGGGAACCCAATGCTGGGGTGTTGGGGGGATCCCCACATGCTGCCTCACCTCCCCCCCCCCCAGGACAGGAGCAGCCCCCCCCCGCCGCAGCCCGGGCTCTGAGGGGGGGGGTTTGCAGACAAAAACAACGTTTAATTGTTCCAGCCCCGTGGCCCGACTCCCACGAGCAGCGGCTGCCAGCGCGGCACAGCCGGACCGCGGCCCCGCGCCGGGAACAACACCCACATTCAGCCCCGGCTCCCCACAGCCCGGGGGGGGGGGCAACAGCCCCAGCGTGTCCTTGTGTGGAGTCGGGGGGGGGGGACACAGCAGCAGCTACGAGCAGGGGGTGCTCCCCCGTCTGGGACAGGACCCCTGCCCCGCTCCCAGCCCTTAAGCCCCCCCCCAGCCTGTGCAAAGTGAGGGTCCCGTGTAACAGCGGGACCACGTGGCCCCAGGCCCCCCCCAAAGCCACCGCTGTGTTGAGGGGGGTCCCATGGGAGGTCTGCCCCGGGCAGGGCTCACATCAGGCGGCAGCCGGTGGATCTGCCGTAGGAATTGTCCACCCGGTCGATCTCCTCGATGATCTTGGTGAAGATCCCCTGGGTCACCTGGGGACGAGGGGATGTCAGCCCCCCCCCGGGTTGGACACCCTGGGGGACCCCACTTCCAGCCCCCAGGGTGGGGAGGGGGGGGGGTACATCACCCTGCTCCAGACCTGGCTCTCCTTGGCCGAGGACTCGAGGAAAATGGCCCCCCAGGACTCCGCCAGCTTCTTCCCTTCATCCGTCCTCACCTCCCGGCTGGAGACACAGTGGGGTGACGGGGTGAGGGGGGGGGACACCCAGCAGGAGGGGACGGGGACCCCCACCAGAGCCCTCCTTACCTCTGCAGGGACAGGTCCGCCTTGTTCCCCACCAGCACCACGGGCATTCTGCGGGCATGGGGGGGGGGGGGGGGGGGGGTGGTGAGGGCCTAGGCCCCCCCCCCCCCCTCCCCAGGCCCCCCCCTCCCCAGGAGGGACAGCACCTACCTCGTCTTCCCCCGGCCCTCGTACAGCTTGTTGTGAAGGGTCTTCACCACCTGGAAGCTGTGGGGAGAAGGGGAGATCTGGGCACTGCCCCCCCCACCGCGGGGTGTCCCCCCCCCCCAAGGTGACCCCGTGGGGACAGCCCGGGGGGGGGGCTGTGTCCCTCACCTCCGCAGGGACGTCACCGAGTACACCAGGACGTAGCCGTGGATGCCGATGATGAAGGAGTGGGGCAGGATGCTGTACTCGTCCTGGGGGAGGGCAGGATGGGTGCCGGGGGTGGGGGGGCTCTGGGGCCAGCAGCCCCTTGTTCCCCCCCCCCCCCATGCCCCAGGACCTGCCCCCAGCGTTACCTGCCCCGCCGTGTCCACCAGCTGGAGCTGGAACTCGTCCTTGCCCACCACCACCATCTTGTTGTAGGCTGCAGAGGTGGCACCGGGTCAGTGGGGGACCCCTGCACCCCCCACCCCCCCCCCCAGGGACTAGCCCCCCCTCCACGGGTGCCTCAGCCCCCCCCCAGCACAAGGTTTTGGGGCACAGCACCGAAGTGGGGACACGTCTGTCCCCATCACCCGTGGCCCCATGGAAGAAGCAGCAAGAAGAGGGACCCCAGGACACCCCCCCCCCCCCCAAAACCCCAACTCACTGCTCTCCACCGTGGGCTCGTAGCACTCCACGAACTTCCCCTCCACGAACTGGTGGGCCAGGGAGGTTTTGCCTGGGGGGGGGCGGGAAGCGCAGGGCTGGGGGCCGGGGTCCCAGCAGGGCCCCGGGGCAGGGGAAGGAGCGCGGCGGAGGGAAGGGACCAGCCGCGATGCGCCAGCGCTCGCCCCCCCCCTCCGAGCGGCGCAGGGGACCCCGCCCCGGGGTGATGGAGGCTCCGGGGGGTGGGGTGGGGGGGGGGGCGGTCCAGGGTGAGCACGGCCCCACAACCCCCACCCGGGGTGCGGACCCCAACCCACGGAGGCGGGAAGTGCATGTCCCCCCCCTGCCCGGTGCACCCCCTACCCCCAGCAGGGCCCCGTGGGGCGGCCCCGCTCCCACCCCCCGGAACCGCCTGGGGGGCACAGAGCCCCTTCCCCCGCCGCCCCCCGTCCCCCCCCCGCACTGACCCACGGCGCGGTACCCGAGGATGAGCACTTTGCGGTGGCGGAGCGGCGGCATCGCCCCCGCCGCGGGTGGGACGGGGCGGGGGGGGGGGGGGAGAATTGGGGGGGGCAGCGCGGGCGGGCGCGGCACACAGCGCTATAAACCGCCCGCCGCGGCGGGAGGGGGCGGCGCCGCCGCCGCCACTACAACCGGCAGCGCCACGTGACCACAACACCGCCCGCCCCCCCACCGCTCCTATTGGCCAGGCCGCGGCGGGGGGGCGGGGCCACGCGGCGGCGCAGGCGCGGTGGGGGCCGCGGCTCCATTCATGAAAACGGAGGGAACGGCCGGAGCCACGTGGTGCCGCACACCGGGGCGGGATGGAGGGATGGAGAGGGGGGGGCGGCCGCCTTCTGCCCCCCCCCCCTCGCTCCGACGACCCCCGCACCCACCTCCTGCCCCCCGAGATCCCCCCCTCGGCCTCCCCCAACCCCAGGGACCCCCCAGCCCGGCCCCGGGGCCCCCCCAGCCCGGCTTTGCGTAGCCCCCGCTCCCAGCCACGGCTCCAGCAGGGCCATAGAGTCTCTTTATTTACCCAAACAATTAAATAGTAGTATTTTTTTTTTTTAAACAAGTGGTTAAAAGCAGGCTGGCCCCCTTCCCCACGGGGCAGGCCCCGCTGCCAGGGCAGGCGGGCGCGGGGGACATTTATATTATCATTTATAAATAGAAAAATAAAACTCTCAAGCAGGGCAGGTTAGCGGTTAGCACGGTTAGAGCCAGGCCCGGGGTGCCCGTGCCCGCGGCAGACACCCCGTCCAGCCGCCCTGCGTCACTGAGCTGCACGGGGACAGGGACACCGCGGGGGACGGAGGGTCAGACCCTGCAGACAGAGGGTCTGCTGCCAGGTGCTCGGTGTTGGGCTGATTCGGCTTCCCCCGGGCTGGATTTGGCCCCCGGGGCAGGGGCCAGTGGTGCCCAGCCTCGGCCGCAGCGGTTAATAAAGCAATAAATACAGGGGGGGGCGCACGGGGGTCCGGGCGCAGGGACCCAACCAGGCACCCAGCAGTGCTGCGGGAGGGCTCCGGAACACAGGAGGGGGCTGAGCTCAGGTCCTTGGCCCACCCCATCCCACCACCCCGCACCCTTGGGCAGCGCTGAGGCGAGAGGCACCTCAACCTCCCCGCGGGGTGCGGGTGCCCCTGTGCCTCCACCCCCTGGGTTCAAAAGGGGGGCGCCCCCCCGCTTCCAGTGTGCGGCATGATCTGCAGTGCGGTGACTGGGGGGGCTGGGGACCCCCTACACCTGCAGGGCCTCGTGGCCCAGCACACCCCCGGCCAGCCGGTAGAGCAGGCGGGAGTACCAGTGCATGCCCACCTCCGGCGCCGTCCCGTTGCCCGCCTCGGCGCGGGCGGGCAGCAGCGAGAGGAGCCCGTGGAAGAGGCGGAGGGGGGCGAAGGCGCGGTGGGCCCAGCGGTGGCTCTCCAGGACAGCGTAGCAGGATGCCAGCACCCCGTTGACTAGCAGGGTCCCGTGGGAGGTGAGGGGGGCAAAGACCCCCACGCCGTCCTCCCGCGAGACCCGCAGCACCCGCGCGGGGCGCAGCCCCTGCCCGCCAGCCCCGTGGGCCAGCACCGCGTCGCCCGGGCGCACACGGCGGGCGAAGACGGGTAGGAAGGCGGCCGTGCCGTTGGCCACCCCGCGGGCCGCGAAGACGAGGTGGGACGGGGTGAGGAGCAGCCGGCGCGCCGGGCTGGCCGTCTCGATGGCCACGAAGGAGGCGCGTTGGCCCAGGTCACGGTCGAGGAAGAGGAGCACCTCGGTGGGCACCAGGCGCCCGCCCGGCTCCGCGCCCAGCACCCAGTCGCCCCGGCGCAGGTCGGCCAGGCCCCGGCGCTCGCCGCTCTGCAGCGTCACGGTGGCGTGGCCGGGGAAGCAGCCGCCGGTGCGGACGGCCAGCGAGTTATCTGGGCGGATGGAGAAAGCCGTGGGGTCCCCCGGCCCTGCCGGCCACCTCCACCGGCCACCACCTCCAGAGGGGAAACGGCCACGAGCGGAGCTGCCCCCCCCCGGCCAGGTCCCCCAAACCGCCCCCGGAACAAAGCGGGTATTTTCCGAAGCCGCCCCGGTTCCTGTGCGCGGCTCCCGGGGAGGCCGGGCGCTGCAGGGCCCCTTTGTCCGCCCCGCACTGACGCCCTTTGTTCGGGGCTGGGGACGGTGACATTTACGGCCACTTTCACTTTCTGTCGATTGTCACTTCTGGGCCGGATGGGGGCTGCCGGCCGGAGCGGCTGCGGGGCTGGGGGGCCGCGGGCTGCGGCCGGTTGGATCGGCTTAACCACCCCAACTGTGCCCCGCACCGGGAGCTGAACCACGAGGGTGGCTCCGGCCGGGCAAAATTTGGAAGGGAAAGTGTGTTTTTTGCCAATTCTGGTGGCCGGAAAGGCCCAGCGGGGGGGGGAGCTGGGCGGTGGCCCAGCTGAACCCGCCCGGGCTGGCCACTGGCCGGAGCGGGGCTGCATCCCACACGGATCCGGGATGCCGAGGGGGGGCTGCTGAGGGGACGACAGCCCCCCGCTCCGGCGACAGGCCCCCCCGGCGTGGTACCTGCTTTGACGGAGACGTGGATGTGCGCCTTGGACTCGTAGTAGACCCAGTCGAAGCCGGCCTCGACGGCCAGGCGCGCCAGCATGCCGTACTTGTGGCGGTCGCGGTCGGACGTGGTGATGTCCAGCGCCCGGCCCTCGTAGTGCAGCGAGTCGGGGAGGTGGTGCCCGTCCTCGTCCCAGCCCTCCGTCACCCGCAGCTTCACCCCCGGCCACATGTTCATCACCGCGATGGCCAGCGAGTTCACCCGCTCCTTGCAGCGCTGCGGGGAGGGGGACACACACACACACACACACACACCAGCACCGGTGTCACCCCCAGTCCCGCCGCAGCGCCTGCTCGCCTCCCCAGGGGGGTCCCGCACGCAGACGGACAGACGGACACTGGGCCTGCGTGGGGCTTGGAGGGAGCCTGGAGGGGCTGGTGGGGGGTAGATGGGGTGTCCCGCCCCCCCCCCCCCCCCGGGCACAGTGAGGGGCTCGGCTGTGCTGCCCCCCCCACGCCTGGGCGCAGGTTGAACGTTAACGTGCCCCGGGGTCCCGCGGTGGAGCCGCGCCCCGGCGTGCGCAGCCGGGCGGGACGGGCAGGGGACCGGGACGGTGTCACCTTCCCCGCGGCCACGGCCGTGACTGATTAACCTGGCGGGGGGGGGCTGAGGGGCAGAGCTGGGAGCGCAGCTGACCCTGAACCAGACCTGAGTCCCCGAGCAGCACCGGGGGGGGCTCAGTGCCGGCCGGGGGGGGAAGCGGGGACTGGGGGGGGGCAGCACGGCGGGGGCCGGGGCTCCGGTGCCCAGAGCCGAGGACAGCAGCGGGGGGTCCCGGGGGTCCCTCTCCGAATCAGCAGCGGCAGCACCGATGTGGGGTGCAGGGATTGGAGTCCCCCCCGGTATCGTGGGGTCCCCCCCGGGGCAGCCGGTGAGGTCACAGCGTCCCTCCGCGCCCCGGTGCCCCCCGCTTCCCCGTCCAACAAAGCCGCTCCCGGGAGCGCGGGGCCGCGGGGGCGGGAGTGCGGGGCGCGGGCCCGGGGCGGCCCGGCCGGGGGGGGGCGGCAGCGGCGGGGGGGCAGGAATGCGCCCGGCCCGGCCCGGCCCGGCCCGGCGACAATAGGCGCCTTCCAGCCCGGCGCTGACCTCAGGCCCCGGGAATGCCGGCACGGCCACAAAGGGCCCTTTCAGCCGCCCGCACCCCGGGCCGGCTCCGCGCCCGCGGCCCCGCCGGGCCCCGCCGCCCCGGCCCCGCCGCCCCCGCCGCCCCGGCCCGCGGGAGCCGCCGGCGCCGCCTGGACCACTCGCAGCATCCCCCGTCGCCATGGCGACCGCGGAGCCGCCCCTCGTCATGGCAACGGGGAGCATCCCGGCGGGGCGCGGCGCGGACCGGGCTCCCGCCGCCCCGGATCCCCCCCCCCGCCCCCGGGGAGACGGGGACCGGGGCCACCCCCTCCCCTCTGACCCGCCCCACCGGCACCGCCCCGGGGCCGGGGCGCGGGGGGACTGGAGCCACCGGTACCCCGTAACCCCCGGGGCGGCGGCCGCCCCCGCCCCGTTAATCCCCGACGGCGGGTCCTTAATGCCCGACGCGGAGCGACCGGAGATCCGGTGCTGCCGCTGCCGCTGTCAAGGACCGGGGGACGGCGACCGGGACCGGGGCGAAGCGCTGTGTCCCCCGGGGACGGTTCCGTGCGCCCCGGGAGGGTCGGTGCCCCCCGAGAACTGTCTGTGCGCCCCGGGAGGGTCGGTGCCCCCCAAGAAAGGTCGGTCCCCCCGGGGGAGGGTCGGTCCCCCCCCCGGGACGGTCCGTGCCCCCGGGGGAAGGTCGGTGTCCCCCGGGGAGGGTCGGTGCCGCCCGGGGAAGGCCGCTGCGCTCCCGCCCGCCCCCCCGCCGCCTCCCCCCTCCCCGTCCCCGAGCCGCCGGGAGCGAGGCCGGGCCGGACCGGGCGCAGCCCCCACCTCGGTCATGAGCCGGTCCGCCCCCGTGTTCTCCTCGTCCTTGAAGATGATGTCGGGGTTGTAGTTGGGCACCAGGTCCCTGAAGCGCTCCGAGCCCCGCAGGACTTTGCCCTCCGCCTTCCCGCTCGCCCCCAGCGTCTGCTCGGGCACGTTGGGCACGAACTGCTTGTAGAGCAGCGGCGAGAGCTGCCGCCGCCCCAGCCGCCGCCGCCCCACCGGGCCCCGGCCCGGGCCGCAGCCCAGCGCCGGCGCGGCCAGCAGGCAAGCGGCGAGGCCGAGCAGGCCGAGGGCGAGCGGGCTCCGCCGGGGCATCCCGGCCACCGGCCCCCGCTGCCTCCGCTCAGTCGCCGGGGGCACGGGCGGCCGGGGCGGGCATGGTCCCGGTGCGGCGGCCCCGGGGCTTTTAGAGGGTCGCGGTGCCAGGGGCGGGTCGGCGCCGTTTCCTTCTCACACCCACGGCCCCGTCGCCGCTGCGGGATCGGCGGCCGCCCCGGGACGATTGACCCCCCCCCTCACACACACACCCCCCCGCCGGTGCCGCCACCCACTCGGGGCACCGGGACGGCCCCCCCCCGCACCGCCGCCGGCTCCGCTCCCACGGGCCCGGTACTCCCTCGCCTGGCGCTGCACCCCGGCCCCGGGGACACCCCCGACACAGCCCGAGCCTCGGGGAAAGCCGTCCTACCGCTGCGCACCGGCACCGGGCACCGGGCACCGGCACCCCGCCCCGGGCACTGCCCCGGGACTGGCAGCGGGCACCCGGCTCCTGGCTCTGCCCCGGCACCGGGACCCGGTAACCCGCTCCTGGCACTGCCCCGGGAGCGGCACCGGGACCTGACCCGGCGCCCCGGGCCCGCCCCTCCCGTCTGAACCCTGCGCTCCGGTACCGGCTCCGCTCCCCGCTCCCCGCACCGCGCTCCGGTAGCGGGACCCTCCTTATCCCGGTCCTAACGCCGCGCTTCTGGTCCCGGGACCTGTCCCCTCTCCTGTCACCGCCTCTCGGGACCGGGGACCCCCCCTCTCCTGCCGCCGCCCCGGTTCTGGCCCCTCTTCTCCCGCCGCTGCCGCCGGCACCGGGGACACCCGTTATCCTGACGCTGCGCCGCCGGTCCCGGCACCTGCTCCGTCCCCTGGCACAGCCCCGCTCCCGGGACGCGCTTCCTGGCCACTACCCCGGTCCCCCCTGATCGGTCCGACCCCCGGTACCGGTACGCGCTGCTGGCCCAGCCCCCGGTCCCGGCTGCCCCGGGTGCCGGTCGGCACCGTGCGCTGCCCGCAGCCGCCGCGGCCGGGCTCCGCCACCTGCGGCCGCTCGGCTCCGGCACTGGGCAGCCCCCCCCCGGGCCCCGCCTCGGACCCGGCCCCCGGGAGCGGCGGCAGCGGCGGCCACATCCCCCGGGGCCGCCCCCGCCGGGGACCCGCCGCGCTGCCCTGCCCCGGACGGCCCCCCCCCCCGCGCCCCGGCACCGGGACACCCCCGGGACCGGGTTCTATCGAGGGATCGAGGCACCCCCGGGGCTGCGACCGGGCTCCCCCGGGGACGGGGGCACTTCCAGGAACAGGGCACCCCCGGCACCGCGCTCCCCGGGGGGCTGGGGCCGTGCCCCCCCCCCTCGCCGCAGCACCCCCAAAGCTCCCGGTGAAGCACCCAAAGGTGCCGAGAGCCCCGGCGAGGGCAGGAGGCAGCAGCGGGGCAGTGGAGGGTTGGGAGCGGATCGAGGGGGGGGGGGGGCCCGGCCTCCCGCGGCCCCCCCACAACCCCGGTGCCAGCCCGGGGTGACTGGGAGGGGAGCAGGTCGCAGGGAAATCGCGGGCACCGATGGCCTCATTTCCTGCAATATAAACCAGGCTTCCTGCGCTTCCTGCTCGGCCCCGGGCGGGGGGGGCGAGGGGGGGCCCGGGCCCCCCACCCCCGCCATGGGGGGGGGCAGCCTGGCTCGGCCCCAGCC
The DNA here is from genome assembly GCF_031877795.1 of Strix aluco. Lineage (NCBI taxonomy): Eukaryota > Metazoa > Chordata > Aves > Strigiformes > Strigidae > Strix > Strix aluco. The sequence goes on along the minus strand of NC_133957.1, from coordinate 714,406 downwards.
GGGGCAGGATGGGTGGGGGGCCGGTTCCCGGGGCAGTTTCCGCTCCGGCCGCACGACCCCCCCTCCCCAGGAGCGCAGGGGCTGGAGCCCCCCCCTCCCCATGCCCCTCGCTGGGGGCAGCTCAGACCCCCCCCTGCCCGCCCCCCCCCCGGGGTCCCTCAGCCCCGGGCAGGGACCTGCCCTCACCTTCAGCCCTTCCTGGAAGAGGCTCATTAGGCCCAGCCAGGAAAAGGGTTAATTATGGCCCCCAAGGAGAGGGGAGGGAGGAGATCAGGGAGCCCCCCCCTGCCCGGCCCTGCCCTCAGGGGGAATAAACCCCCCAGATTTGGGTATTTTTATATAAAAAGAATTTGTTTATTGCTCCAAATGAGTTTTGTGGTAACAGAGACCCGACAGACTCATCACACCAAGCTGCGAGGGGGGGGGGCTCATCCCTCCAGCCCTTCCCCTCCCTTGGGGACCCTGAAGGCCTCAGGGTGGGGGACAACCAGTGCCCCCCCCCCCGGCAGCCCTGGGGTGACATGGGGACGGGGTGTGGAGTGACTGGGCAGGGGGGTGGGGGGCCCCCACTGTAGTGTTGTGACAGTCCTCGGGGGGGGGGGGGACACATTTAAAACCCAACTGCACCCCAGGGAGCAGCACCGAGGGGGTGGGGGCCCGGCTGATCTTCCATGAGGTATGTAAACAGGGCAGGGAGGGGGGGGGCTGCAGCCAGCGCAGCCCCCCGGGGGACCCCGCGCCCCTTGGGGGGGGTGGGGGGAGGCTGTGACAGGGACGTGGCTCAAGGCCAAGGCTCAGTAGCGCAACGGGCTGAGATAGAACCGGGGAGGGGGCGAGGGCAGGGCCCCCCCCTGGATCTTGGCTCTTCCTGGGAGGGGGGCTCTGACATCCCTGAAGCACCAGGCGCCGTCAGGGCCAGCTCTGCAGCTGGTGGCCGTCCCGGGGGGGCCACTGCGGTGGGGCCCCCCCGCGTTGCCGCCCCCCAGCCCTAGCAGGGTTTGCCGAGGGGCCGGGAGCGCGTCACGGGCAGCGGCAGCTTGTGCAGACCTGGGTAGAGGAAAAGTGTGAGAGCTTGTGTGTGGGGGGGACACATGGGACTGCAGGGGGGGGCCCAGCACCTGTCCCCGTGTCCCCTCACCGAAGGCGCGGATGAGCTCGGCCTGCACGGCCCAGGACACCCTCTTCACCAGGCAGAGGGTGGTGAGTCCCGCGAAGCCCATGTTGTAGAGGAACACGATGTAGAAGTTCCCCAGCCAGTTGAAGCGGCCAAAATCCCCCAGGAGGTCGAAACGGGTGATCCCTGCGCGGGGAGGGGTGGGGGGGGGCTGGTCAGGGTACCCCACTCTTGGGGACACCCCACTCTTGGGGACACCCCAGTCCCCTCCCCGGGAGCTCACCCAGCGTCCTGGAGAAGACGGGCAGGGCCGAGCTGAGCACCAGCAAGGAGACGCAGTTCCCGATGATCTGAGGGGGGGGGGGGGAAGGAGCGTTTGTCAGGGGGGGCAGCGCTTCTGGCCCCCCCCCCAAGCTGGGGAAGGGGCTCCCCAGTGCTGGGACCCTGCCCACACCCAGCAGTGGGAGGTGGGGGGACGCGTGGTGCCACCACACAGGGACACACACAACCACGCGCTGTGGAGACTGGGGGGGGTCCTGCACCCCGGGGGGGGCCCGGGACCCCCCCCACAGCCCCAACTTGGTGCTCCCACCTTAGTGAGGGGGGTGTCCTGCCGCTCGGGGAGCAGGCGGGTGAAGAGGGGGGAGCTGTAGAAGCCCACGACGGACGAGAGCATCAAGTAGCTGCGAGGGGCGTTAAGGAGGAGAACGGGGTGGGGTGGCCCCGGGGGCCAGCGCTGGGGACACGAGGGGCCCCCCCCAAAGGATACAAAATGAGGACGACCTGCAGGGCAGCTCCGAAAGAGCCGAAGATGGAGAAGGAGACTTGGCCCAGGGACGCGTCCTGCCGGGAGAGGAGGCGGCGCGTTGAGGGGGGCTGGGGGAGCGGTGTGTCACCCCCCCCCGGCGTGGGACACGACTCCTTGCTGGCCCCCGTCTGTCCCCCCCCCCCCTCGCCGGGTACCTGGATGCCCCGCGGCATCGCGGCATCGTCCAGCAGCAGCTCCAGGACATGGAAGCAGACGATGAGCACGGAGATGCCCTGGGGGGAGCAGGGAGGGTGTGAGGGGGGGGGGACGGGACGGGACACACGGGGCCAAGCCCCAGGTCCCCGAGGAGCACGGGGACACTCACCGTCAGCGCCAGGAGGCCCAGCATGACCAGGGGGTAGCCCAGGTTCCTCTGCCAGGGCGACGCTCGGTGCCGCAGCTCTGCGGGGGGGGGGACATGGCTGGGTAAAAGGGGAGCAGGAGCCCCCACCCCCCGGGCAGGAGATTGAGGGGGGCCCTGAGGTGCTGGGACAGGGGGTTACACCCCCCAGCCTCCCTCCATGGGGCACAGGGGACCAGTGCTCCCAGTGCCGAGCTGGAGAGAACCCAGGCGTCCTGGGCTTGCCCCCCCCCAACCCCCCCCCCTCGGGCTCCTTACCCAGCTTCCGCCTCTTGCTCCGGATGGCGAAGAACTGCTCCCGCAGCAGCTCCACGTTCAAGTTCAGCCAGCAGGAAGCTTTGCCTGCCAGGGAGGAGATGCCGAGGGGCTCGCGGGGGCTGAAGGCTCCCATGGGGTGGGGCAGAGGGGCCCCCAGTCTGCCCTGAGCCCCCCCCCACTCCCAGCCAGCGGCCGCGCCGGGCACCCACCGGAGGAAATCCTGCGGGACACGGCGGCTTCCTCGAGCCTCGTGCAGCTCAACTGCTCATCCAGGTCTTCCAGGAGCTGCCATGGGTGAGGAGCCCGTGAGGAGGCGGCGGGGGGGGTGCGAATGGCACCCCGTGCCCGGGAGGGGGGACCACGCAGCCCCGGGGGACAGCAAACCCCCAAACTGGGGCAGTGGGACGTGGCGGGGAGGGGGGGACACATGACACCTTACCCGGGGTTTCACCAGCAGCTTCCCCGTGACGGTGAACATGGTGGAGAGGCCGAAGGGGGTGCACACTGCGGCGGGAGGGAGGCTGAGCAAGGGGGGCCCCCAGCATCCTACCCCTCCCCGCACCCCCACAAAGGTCCTGGATAGGGGCTGGGGGGCTCAGCCCCGCACCGAGACCCCTCCGGACCCCGGCACTGTTTGTGGGGAGCAGCCCCGGCTCCCAGCTGGCACCCCCGGGGGACCCGCACCCGGTGCAGGACGGGCCACCGGGGCCCGCAGCACCATGGGGGAGCGTCCCCCCCACTTACGCAGCAGAAGCAGGACGCCGAAGAGCGAGATGCAGGAGTAGAGGTAGGGCAGGTAGAATTCCCAGAGGTCTGCAGAGACGGCAGGGTCAGGCCAGCAGCACCAGGCATCCCTTCTCCTGTCCCCCCCTCAGCACCAGGGCCTGATCCTGCCCCGCTGGAGCCGGCAGAGCCCCGGTGCACCCCAGCAGCACCCCACCGTAGAGCGACTGGCGGCTGGCGGCGTCGTTGCTGACGATGGCGGAGGCCACCCAGACCATGCCCAGCACCAGCAGCGTCAGCAGCAGCAGCACCACCGACGTCTCGTACACCCTGGCCATGATGCCCTGCGGGAGTGGGGTTAGCGGGGAGCCAGGGAAAAGGGGGGGACAGAGGGGGACACACACCCCCAGATGGCCACCTACCTTCTTGGATCCCGCAAAGCCCTCCGACTCGGTGAAGAAGTAGGCGAAGGGCATGAGGAAGACCAGGGACAGATTGGAGAAGAGGAAGATTAAATTCAGAGGCCTGGAAGGGGAGGACGGCGTGGGGTGAGCTCCCAGGGAGGGAGGGCGGCAACCCTGACCCCTTGGGGCACCCCGGGGCCACCCCACGCACCCACCGTGGACGAGGGACCCGTTCAGCCACTGGATGTAGTAGTTGTGGGGGAAGGAGAGCAGCACCTCGTTGCTGATGATGGAGAAGGGCAGCAGGAGGACGGCGCCCAGCGCCACGGCCAGGGTGAAGGTGCAGAGCCCCAGCCTGTGGGAGGGACGAGCGCGGTGCCGGCGCTGGGTTGGGGTCCCCGTGGGTGTCACAGCCCCCGCGGGCTGGGGGGACCCGACGCTGCGGCCGGGCAGGGAGAGGGACAGGCAGGAACTTACGCAATCCTGTTGACAGCAGCGTCCTCGTCATCGTGCACTGAGGGGGGGCGGAAAAAAATCCAAACCAATGGGGCTGGGGGAGGCAGGGCTGCCCGGAGCATCGCTCCCTGCCCTCTCCCCGCCCTAAATGCCACCGAAACGCTCCCAGGGGGTTCAGGCTCTGCTCCCCTCCCGTGGCAGCCGGGGAAGGTGCCCCACAGCCACCCCCGCTGCGGCAGGACGGGGCTCCGGGGGAGGCCGAAAGCTTTGAGAGGGACAAGCTCTGGGGAGGCTGAACGTGGCCGCCAACGGCTGCCCGGTGCCGGCAGCTCCCGCCCTCCTACCTGCCGCAAAGTCCGTGTGTTTCTTGAAGTGGGTTATGATGAAGTGGCAGAGGATGTAGAGGCTGGCGAAGAGCAGGGTGCAGATCTGGCAGCAGAGGAGTGCGGGCAGCGCAGGCAGGCCCGGGGGGGCGGCGCTCCCACCCCGGGGCGATGCCGCCGGCCCCGGGACCTGTCAGCTCCACCCTATTTATTTTTCCACTCCTGGCCCTGGTTACACCCCACACATCTACACCCCTGCCCGTGCACGGAGGCTGACCCCTGGGTGCTCAGGGGCTGCCACAGCACCCAGGACAGGGGGGCCCAGTGCAGAGCCCCCCCCCGGCGGCTGTGGGTCAGAGCTGTCCCACCCCGTGGGACCCCCCTGCACCTCCCGACCCCGCAGCCCTCGTCCCGCTGGCACCGGCACCCGGCAGCGCCGCGGGAACAGCCTTGAGCCAAGGCCAGCTGCCGCGTCCCTCCCGCCCCCCGCCAGCCACGCCGAGGCCCGGGGCAGGCGACGTTCGAGGAACACGACGACCTTTCATCCCACCGGGTACACGGCAGGACGGGGAAAGGTCGCCCGAACCCGCCACCTTGGCACAGGCCGAGCGGAGCGGCCGTGGAACCTCCCTCCTGCCCGGCCCGGGGGGGCTCGGCTGGCTGGGGGTCCCCGGGATGTGCCGGGGGGGTGGCAGGGAGCCCCAGGAGCCAGCCCAGCTCCAGACCCCCGGAGGGGCAGTGCCCAGTGGGTCCTCCTGCTCCTGTTTCTGCCCAGGGAAGGGTCTCAGGCCGCCGGCCCCCTCCTGCCGCGGGCTGTACCCCCACAGCCCAAAGCTCTACCCGGCCGCGGACCCCCGACACCTCCCCACACCCCGTGAGCTCCACGCCGGCCGTGCTGGGCCAGGGGCTCCTGGGCGAGCTGCAGCTCCCCGGGATGGGACAGGGTGGGGGTCTGGGGAGCTCCAGCCACCGGCTGCTCCCGAATGGGGCTGTGGCAAGGTCACGGCCCGCTTGGCCACCCCGCACGCAGCATCCCGGAGAGCCCTCGGGAGACACCAGGATCAGGACACCCGGTTTGTCCCCAATCCCTGACCCCGTGGCAGCAGGTGACCTGGCCGGCAGAGTGGGACCAGAGGAGCAGACTCAGCTGCCCCGCCCCCCCCGCAGTGCCCACGGTTTGGGGGGGCTCTGCAGGGCCCCTTCCCGCTGACACTGAGCACCCTGGGGGTCTCCTGGGGGCAGGGACAGAGCCACGAGCCTGGCACGGGTCTAGCCCGGCTCCGGCATCGCCGCACCCCCCCGGTCCCCATCGGAGCAGGCAGGGCCCAGCTCCGCGGCCCCGGCACGGCGGGACCGGACCCGGCAAAGGGATCACAGCCGGGGCTGAGCCCCGGGACCGAGCCCCGGGACCCCGCTATCTGCGGGGCGCACACCCGCCGCCCGCCGCGGCTCTGGCACCGATAAGAACGGGGCGTGGGGGCACGGTGGGGGGCGGCCGGGCCCCTCAGAGCTACCCCGGGGGCTCCCAGCCCCGCCCCCCCCGCGCCTCTCCGCGCCGCCCACCCCCCCTACCGGGACCCTTTCCGCCGCCCCGCCGCCGCTCACCGCGACCCCCCGGTACTCACGATGCATTCGCGGACCCACTCGTGGAAGAGCCGCTCCCGCACGGCCAGCGCGTCCTGCTCCGCGGGGGCCATGCTGCGGCCAGCATGGCCGGGCCGGGGGGCTACTGCGGGCCGGTTGTGGGCTACTGCGGGCCGGTTGTGCCGGGGGAAATGCCGAGCCCAGCCGGGTCGAGCCTAAACGCCACCCGAACGCGGGGCGGCCCCGCCCCTCGTGTCCGCGCCGCCACGGCCTGAAAGGGCCCCCCATAGCCCCGCCCCCTCCCGCCATTGGTCCCGGGTGGTGAATGAGGCGCCGCTCATTGGTCGAGGGCGGCGCGGGGCAGCGCTGATAGGCTGAGGGCGCCGCTGAGCTCCCGCCCACCGCTCCCACGGGGGGCAGCGACCGGGGCGCAGGGACGCGGCTAATCCCGGGGACGGGGTTAATCCCGGGGGGGGGGCGGGTTAATCCCCGGCGGAGCCGCGGGGGACAGACACCCCCCTCCTCCTGCCAAAGACAGTTTGACCCCGGCAGCGCATGGAGGGGCCCAGCAGAGCCGCAGCACCCATGGCTCCCTGCCACAGCCCCCCCCCAATAGCACCCAGGGCCCTCGGGCACAGCCCCCCCCAGTAGCACCCAGGGACAGGGTGGGGGGCTCCACCCACCCCCCCAGGGAGTGGGGGAAGGGAGCAGGAGCGCTGCCATCCCGCCCGAATCGCTGGGCACAGACAATAAGGACAGTCTGTTCCCACGGGCCGGGCGCTGACGCAGAGGGTTTGTGTCGGACACGAGCAGCAGCTTCTCTTAAAGCCTTTTTATTCACAGACATGATACAGACACATGGAAAACCGACATGAATCACATCGGAGAGAGGAGCCCAGCCAGAGCAGCGCGTCCCTCCGGCCGGGCCCACGGGGCTCAACCCCACCCAGTGCACAAGAAAGCTGAAGTGTTTGAAGCAGACATTTTGTGGACATGCTACAGCGACAGAAGGAACCCAGCGTTTAGTATTCCTCCCCCTCCTCCTCGCCCTCCCCTTCCACCGAATCCACCCCCACCTCCTCGTAATCCTTCTCCAGGGCGGCCATGTCCTCCCGCGCCTCCGAGAACTCCCCTCCTCCATGCCCTCCCCCACGTACCAGTGCACGAACGCCCTCTTGGCGTACATCAGGTCAAACTTGTGGTCCAGGCGGGCCCAGGCCTCGGCGATGGCCGTGGTGTTGCTCAGCATGCACACGGCGCGCTGCACCTTGGCCAGGTCCCCCCCGGGCACCACCGTGGGCGGTTGGTAGTTGATGCCCACCTTGAAACCAGTGGGGCACCAGTCCACGAACTGGATGCTGCGCTTGGTCTTGATGGTGGCGATGGCGGCGTTGACATCCTTGGGCACCACGTCCCCGCGGTACAGCAGGCAGCACGCCATGTACTTGCCGTGCCGCGGGTCGCACTTCACCATCTGGTTGGCCGGCTCGAAGCAGGCGTTGGTGATCTCGGCCACCGAGAGCTGCTCGTGATAAGCCTTCTCGGCCGAGATGACAGGGGCGTAGGTGGCCAGCGGGAAGTGGATGCGGGGGTACGGCACCAGGTTGGTCTGGAACTCCGTCAGGTCGACGTTCAGGGCCCCGTCAAAGCGCAGCGAGGCCGTGATGGAGGACACGATCTGGCTGATGAGGCGGTTGAGGTTGGTGTAGGTGGGCCTCTCGATGTCCAGGTTGCGGCGGCAGATGTCGTAGATGGCCTCGTTGTCCACCATGAAGGCGCAGTCGGAGTGCTCCAGGGTGGTGTGGGTGGTGAGGATGGAGTTGTAGGGCTCCACCACGGCCGTGGAGACCTGCGGGCCGGGTAGATGGAGAACTCCAGCTTGGACTTCTTGCCGTAGTCGACGGAGAGGCGCTCCATGAGCAGGGAGGTGAAGCCGGAGCCGGTGCCGCCCCCGAAGCTGTGGAAGACCAGGAAGGCCCTGCAGCCCCGTGCACTGGTCAGCCTGGAGGAAAGGAAGAGGAAACGAGCCCGATCTGTCAGTCCTTCTGCATTTCAGCTGCCGGGAAGGCCAATATTCCCCCCAGCGCCTCAGGCCTTTGGGGACTCGTCTTGATGACGCAGGCAGGGGCAGGCAGCTGCCCGAGCGCCCCAGCTCCGCTTCCAGCCACAGCGCCCCGGGCATCGGCACGACCGGCCCTCGGGAAAGGGGCCCATTCCCGCGGGGATCGGGGGACACCCGGCTCCTTCCAGCCACAGGCGTCGGCCCTGGCAGTGCCTGTGCCCAGCATGACCCAGGCGCTCTGTGCTGGGGAGGGGGAACGGCGCCGCTGCTCATGAGCGGCTGGTAGAGAAGGATCAGAGTCCAGGTCAGAGAGAAACCTCACATGACCCTGGAGAGAGGATCAAATAAAGGTGTTCCCAAGGGCAGAAAGAAGCCAGGCTCACCCCAGGCACACTCAACCCTCGGGGTGCACGTCTGGGCTTGCACTGAGCAGAGGAAGGGGCCTTCATCCTGTGGGAGGGGAAGGGGCTGATCCTGCTCCCCCCTCCCAGGACCCCTGAACCACAAAAACGCACCCGGGCCCGGTAGCGCAGCCCAGCTCCTGCCAGAGGGTTCCCTCGTCCCCACCGGCTTGCGGCGGCCTTGGCACCGCCGGGGGTTTGTACCCACCAGCTTGCGGATGCGGTCGAGGACCAGGTCGATGATCTCCTTCCCGATGGTGTAGTGCCCACGGGCGTAGTTGTTGGCCGCATCTCCTGCCCGTGATCAGCTGCTCGGGGTGGAAGAGCTGCCGGTACGTCCCCGTGCGCACCTCGTCTGCGGGGGGGGAGAGACGGGCACCCCCTCAGCACCCAGCACCCCCCGACCACCCCCCGCACAGCAGCCCTCCCCGCGCTCACCGATCACCGTGGGCTCCAGTCCACGAAGACGGCCCGCGGCACGTGCTTGCCGGCCCCCGTCTCGCTGAAGAAGGTGTTGAAGGAGTCGTCCCCCCCGCCGAATGGGTCTTGTCGCTGGGCATCTGCCCGTCGGGCTGGATGCCGTGCTCCAGGCAGTACAGCTCCCAGCAGGCGTTGCCGATCTGCACGCCCGCTTGGCCCACGTGGATGGAGATGCACTCACGCTGCGGGGACAGGACACGCGCCCGCGTCACCCCCGCGCTGCCCCCTCGCTGTCCCCGTCCCCCCACACACACCCCCTGCCGCACCGGTTGTGCCCCGGCTCAGCCCAGCGGTGCCATCGGCCGAGCAGCGCAGGGGCAGCCCCCGGGTTGATGGCGGCGGGGAGGGGGGGTGACGGGGCACAGGACACATATTTGGGGACAGCTGGAGCCACCATCTGGTACAGCCGCGGGGTAACGTCACCGCGCCCCAACCCTCCACCCGCTCCCAAATGGCGACGGGGAGGACATTTTAGAGCCCCGCAGCGCGGGCAGGGCGAGGCTGCGCTGCAGGAGGAGAAGAGGAGGAGGAGGAAGCGCACGACGTGACTGCACCACCCGACCCAAAACCACCGGGAGGGGCGATGGCGTCACCCTCGCCCCCCCCCCCCCACCGCGGGAGTGGGGTCCCCTCCTTCCCCCCCCACCCCCAACCCCGCGGGTCCAGCGCATTCCCGGCCGCTCCCTGCTCCGCACCACCTGCTCCGCGCATTCCTGGGGGGGGGGGGATTTGTGGGGGGACACACACCCCCCCCAGGAACCGTGGAGCAGGATTAGCCCGTGGGGGCCGGACTCGGGTGGGCGCCAGAAGCACGGATGGGGGGGTGTGGGGTGTGTTACAGGGACCCTCTAATCCCGTCCCGGGGGGTGCGTGAGGTTGGGGGGGTCAGGGCTGGATTTGGGGTGAACTGGTGACGATGGGGTGAGGGGGGGGGGGGGGGGCTGTGTCCTTTGAGGGGGGGGATGGGGCTGTCTCCCCCCCCCCCCGCGCCTTCCCGCGCGCGGAACCGTAACGGTCGCGGCTGGGCGCCAAAGCGGGAGCCCCGCCCCGCCGAAGGGGCTCCCCTGGGACCACGTGCTGCCCCCGCCAGGGGCACTGGGACCCCCCCCAGGGGCACTGGGACCCCCCCCAGGGGGGCTCCTCCCAGCAGGGCGGCACCCCCAGCCCATAATCTGCTCCCCCCAGCCTCTGCTCTCATCCTCCCCAGCCCCCGCTTTACCCACCCCCGCTCCTACTGCGCCCCCCCAGCTCTTCTGCTCCCCCCCCCATCTGTCCCTCCCTTTACCCCCCCAGTCTCGCTCTGCACATGCCCCCCCAATCCTATGTCCCCCCCCCAGGGCTCTACTCCCTCCAGCCTCTCCCCCTCCCCTTCCACCCATTCCCCCCAAATCCCGACGCCCCCCCAGCTCCAGCTTCTCCCCCGTGCCCCCCCACTCCCCAGCGCCCCCCATTTTACACCCCCCCCCCCCCTTACCATGGCTGCGGCGCGGTTACTCGTCCGACAAGCAAAGAATCGACGCAAGTACCAGGCTGCAGCCGCCCCCCGGCACCCCCCTATATACCGGCCCGGGGGGCGGGCCATGCGCCCCCGCCCCGCCTCCCTATTGGCCGTCGCGCCCCGCCCATACGTGTTCTCGCCACTGCGGATTGCTGAGGCCCGTGGCGCGCCCCGCCTCCTCCCCCCTCCCCGTCGGGCGGGCGCTGCGGCGCTTTGCCCCCCCCCCCCCCCCCCGCCGCGGGGTGCAGCGCCCGCTCGGGGCTTGCGAAGGGCCCCCCCCCCCGCAAGGGGAGAGGGGGGGGACCGGGGACCTCACACACACGCCCACCCCCCCCCGGCGGTCCTCAACCCCCCCCTCAGTGCGTTTGCGGCGGAGAGGGGGGCACAGCCGCTCCCGCCCGCCCCCCCGCTCCCCCCCCGCCCGGTGCGGCTCCGCTGCAGAGGAAAACTGCGACATGGGGGGGGCGGACACGTGCTGCCGCGCCCGGCGCCCCCGACATCCCCCCCCGCCGTCCTGAGGCCGTTAATCGCTTCCCGGTCCGACACCCCCCCCCCCCCCCGCCGCGCCCCCGGCCCATCTGCACCGCCCGCCCCCCCCCCCCCCCAACCGGCCCATCTGCACCCCGGGGGCCCCTCCAGCCCATCTGCAGCCTGGGGAGGCCCCCCCCCAACACTCCCCAAGCCATCTGCACCCCACGGGCCCCCCCCGCAGCCCTGAATCCCGCCGCGATGGGGGGGCACGATGCCCCCGCACCCCACTGGACCCATCTTGGAGGGGGGGGCAGACCCAGCTGCATCTGCCTGGGGGGACACACACACACCACAGAGACCCCGCTCACTGCAGTGGCTTTGTCTCAGCCACGCCCGCAGCACCGGGACCCCATTTCCCTGTGGGATCCCCCCCCCCGAGACAGCGGGCCCCCCCCCCACTCCTTCTCGCCCACCGTGATGCCCATAAAATGGGGGATGTGCTGGGGTCCGCTGTGCCCCCCAGGACTCCCTGCTCTGGGCTGCGGGGTGCCCAGAGTTGGGGGGGGGGGGGGGCGGCCGGGGGGAGCCGATGGGGGGCTGGGGGCGGGGGCAGCCCCAGCCCCCATCTAATCCCCGAGCTATTTGCTCCCAATAATCCGCCTTCCTGTTTTGCCCAGAGCTTTGCGGACAACCCAGCGGCCCTTTCGGCAGCACGTGCCGCATGCGCTGGCCGGGGGGGTGTCGTGTCCCCCCCACACCCCCCCCAGACCCCCCCCCCATCCCCACAGCGGGGTCACCCCACCAGCCTCGCCGCCCCGGGGGTGCGCGGGGCCGGGTTGGGCGCAGCAGCACCCGCCGCAGCTGCATTGCAGCGGGTGACGTGGCTCCCCGCCATTTGCCTCGCCCGTTGCCGCATGGCGGCCCCGGCGCCTTCGTTCCCCCCGCAAAGGGCTTTTTCTTCCCCCCCCCGCATCAAACACCAGCTCTGCCCAACCACACCGAGCTCCTGCCCCCCCCACCTCAGCGTGGGGTCCCAGATGATGCTTGGGCCAGCTCGATGCAAGGTGGCCACAGAGGAGCCGCCACAGCCCCCGCTCATCCGGGGAGACGGGGATTTGGGTGCCGTGGCCCTAAGGGGGGGGTCCCAGACACCACCACCACCCCCCCCCCCAGCATTGCCCTGCCCCTCGCTGCAGCACCCGCTCGAGTTTCACTCCGTGTTCAACTTCCTCTTCATTATTTATCCCTGAGCAGAGCCCTGAGCAGCAGCGAAGGGGGGGACAGGGGGGTCTGGCTCCTGCCTCCCCCCCCACCCCGTAAGCAGAGCTGGAGGGGGGGGGGTGCTGCCCTATTTCCCCCTCCCAGGGACTGGGGCTGCTGGGACCAGCACAGCCAGGGTGCTCTTCCCTGCAGGAGGGAACAGAGGGACCTCATGACACCCCACAGATTGGGGGGGGGGGGGGGAATGCGGGGAGCCCCCGCTCTGCCTGGACACCCAGCAGGAGGAAAGGGCCACTCTCAGCCGCTGAGGGAATTGAGGGTCTGCAGCCCCCCTTGCTCCCTGGTGGGACACCCCCCCCCTCAACCAGGACCCCCTGAGACAATGCAGCCCCTCCCCTACACAGGCACAGCCCCCCCCACCAAGGCTTCTGCCCAACTGGGGGGGTTCAGAGATCCCCAGCCCCAGGAGAGGTGAAACACCCCCTGTGTGCACTTGGGGGCTCCAGTCCTAAGAAAAATTAAAACACATCCCCCCTTCTCCCCCCCAGCCCATACTATGGGCCGTGGCACAGGTGTGGGGGGACACATCTGGGGGGGCACATTGTCCACCCAGCAGGGTGGGAGGATCAGTTTTA